>NW_026596064.1:912946-964522 GCF_907164565.1 Psammomys obesus
GTGTGTGTGTGTGTGTGTGTGTGTGTGTGTGTGTGTGTGTGTGTGTGAGAGGTTAGAGGACAACCTGCGAGTTAACGTGTCCTCCTACAGTGTGAGTTCCAGTTATTGAACTCGGGTGTTTATGATGCCTGGTGGCAAGCACTTTTGTCCCCTGAGCAGTCTTGTTGGCCCCAGCTGCCCATTTCTAAAGATATATCAGAAGGAGTAGTTTGAACATTTCTGAGCCTTGCATTTATTTGATTCTTATTTTCTTAGTTTACTAACATGGCCCCGTGTCCATAGTGGAGGGTGGAGTGCAGTTATCCCGTCACCAGCAGACAGCACAGCCCAAAATTGTGGTGTCCATTTAAAACAGGCTTGCACATGAAAGTAATAAAAATAACTTCTGTCTCTAAGGAAGAGAAAGAATGTGAATGCCACGGGGTGAGAAGCAGGGCCATGGAACTCTGTCTTCTGGATACACATGGCCATTGCACTCAGGAGCTTGTTGCCACGGTGGTTGTCTGCACAGGGCTTACACAAAGCTGGACCTGTCAGCTCACAGGTCTAGGTGGGAAAGCCTCATAAGCCCAGCCCTTCCACGGGGCCACCTGTTGACAGTTGATGGCTACTGAGAGAAGGGGAGTTGTCATCAGTGGTTTAGCCACTGCTGAGTTGCCCATGCTCCAGTAGATAGCTCCATACCAATGCCCATGCGTGCAGTGTTGGTTAAGCTCAATCTCAAGACAGAAAGAAAAGGCAGTGGGAGCAGCTTGCTGGGAGTCGGGGGAGCTGGTAGGGATATAAAGGGATGAGAGAAATGGGGGTGTACGTGTGTCCAGAATGTGTTATATGAATGTATAAAATTTTTGAAGAATAAATTAAAGAAAACAAATGCTAATTTCTGTCACTATTATATCTCTCTTTCTGCTTCTTAGTGGTTCAGTCATTTTCTACCAGCAAATTACCCACCGTCCTGCCCATAGGTGTCCCAAGTCCAGCTGCCCCCAGCTCTGCTCCAGTAGCAATTACAAAAGGTATGTAGGACCTCATAGTACTTTGTTCCAAAGTTTCATGCAGTACATAGTGTAGCCTGAATGCTTTGAATTTCAGCCACTGTCAGTCAGTCCCTTGACAGTTGTATGGCAAGCATCTTTGTCACCGTCTAAGGTAAACTGACATTGAAAGGCATCAGGTATCATTTTTGCCCTTCAGTTTATAACTCAGTATAACCAAGTTGAGGAAAGTTACATAAATAGCAAACTGTGATTGGTAAGTGCAAGACAAGTGATGTGGAAAAGTGATTACTAACTTATTACAGTCCAGTGTGTCTGGTCAGGGCTCTCAGGCACAGAGCTCTGTATGGGTTTGTATAAGAGAGCCCTTCAACTGTAGGGAGGTTAAGGGGTGTGCCAGCAGTGGAGACAAGTAGAAACAAGACTTAGGGATGCATTTAGGCAGCATAGTTTTGAGAAAGGGAACTTTACTAGGGAACAGCCTGGGCTAGGAGAACATTCCTGATTATAAGAATACATTAATAGAAGGCGGGAACAATGAATCATAGCAAACCTTTGTCATTTGTAAGACCTGTAGCAATGACAGGCTATCTATGTTCACAGCCTCCAGTGTATTAGGCCCCAGTACCTGCTGCTTTGTGTATATAACACAATCATTGATTCTTATGTCAGTCCTTCAGTATAGCTGTCACACCCTAGATTGTGTTTGGAGATGTAGTTACTTCCAAGTATAGGAAGCAAGGAAGTTGACATTTGTACTAGGCTGCTTTTCAATCATTCTGGGATCCCATTGTCTGGTAGGTGGATTTTTAATTTTCTAAATGTTCATTTAAAGCAGAGTTCAGCTGAGTAATCCAGTACCTGATTTTGTTAGTAAAGCTTTATCGGCACAAAGCCACCTCCATTCCTTTTCATATTATCTTCCAAACTCGGAGTTCAGTTCCTACAGGGACCATATGACTCAACAAAAACTTGGCAAACATATAGAAGTTTAAGGACAGTTGGTTCTCTTTTTCCACAATGTGAATTCCAGGGACCAAACTCAGGATGTCAGGATTGGCAGCAAGCTCTTTTGCCCACTGAGCCATCACACCAGCCCTCTATTTTAATTTTAAGCAAGGTAAAATGTGCAGTGAGCTGCAACATAGCAAAACCCTTTTTCAGTAAACCAAAAAGAGGGGACTCAGAAGTATCAAATATCAGTTAATGTAAAAAGGGGAAGATGGGACCAAAACAATGGTTCGGGGTCATTGTTTTGGCATAATAGATGAAGTTGGTGGAAAGAGAGAACCAGTTCCCACACTGACCTCCCCATATGCCATGGTACGTGTATGCCTGTATACATACATATACATATATGCTAAACAAGGTTAAAATAACAGAGGGCCAGATATGGCAGCTAGAGGGATGGCTGAGCCGTTAATAGCTCCTACTGCTCTTGCAGAGGACCTAATCTCAGATCCCAGCATGCATATCAAAAGGACACAGCTGCCTATAGCTCCCAGCCCTGGGAGAGCTAGTCTGATACCTTCTTCTGGTTTCAGTGGGAGTCCTTACAGTCCTGGTACACATACACCCATACCTATAAATTAAAATAATGAAGTTAAAAACAATGTTAGATTTGTAGGAACAACCCTAAACATTTTAGATGAAATTAAAAGGAGATAAATGGAAAAATATGTCATAGTTCAAAGCGCAGACACCTAAAATAAAAGAGCCAGAGTCAGACATGATGCTGTACCTTATAACCTCAGCGTTATGGAAGCAGAGGTGGACATTGGCTTTTTCGTGACACACGAGGTTTTTGATAGTAGAACAATCTTGAACAGGAATCAGGAAGATTTAGGATAGCAGGTATGTGCACTAAGAAGCCTTTGAAATAGTCAGATTATAGAGACTCTTGGAATAGAAAAGCACCCCATGATACATACAGTCAGTGGGAGGGGTGGTCTTTTCCATGACTAGCAGGAGGGAAAGTGGACACATCATATCCGAAAGCAGGCACTCTCCTGCCTTACATTCAAGGATTATAATTAGTTTGAATTAGAAGATAGACTCAAATGTGAAAGAGTTGAAAACTTTTTTTTTCTGTAAGAAAATATGAGGCATGGGATATAGAAAAAACAAAATGTTAGACTTTATTATGAGAACCTTGCTCCATCAGAGAATAGTAAAAGAAAAAGAAGTGAAGCCATTTACTCAAAATTGGTGTGAAAAATACTCTTCAATACTTCACAAGAAGAGGACATCCAAATAGCTCAAAGCCCGTGAGAATTTTTCAGCTTTATTAGTTACAAAGGAAACATAAATTAAAACCCTAGCAATGAAGCAGAAGCACCAAGAATTCAAATTTACAAAGCACAGAGGTTGTGGGGGATGCAGCCAGAGCCTGGCTTAGCTGCTGGGGTCCCTGCACATACCACACATAGACATACCCACACGTGTACTTCAAAAAGTGGAGAGTGTCAGAGAGAGTGAAGGCAGGGAAACTGTGCAACACAAGAACCTACGTCAGCATACTTTTTGATTAAAGAAGACTAAGGAAAGAAAGACATCTCCTCTGAGATGCTGCTGTTTACTTACTAGAGTTAATACAGCGTGACAGTCTCCTTTGGAGGACAGAGTATTTTAAACTTTGTAGTAGCTACACATACACACACGTATGTATTTGTGTGTATATACATATGTGTGTAATGAAAATTTTGGGAATGAAACTCAAATGTAAACAAGAAATTGCTTTATGCTTCATATACCCCTTAAACGTACAATCTGAAGATAATTTTAAATGGTAATTTTAATTAATTTTGTACACATTATAGCTATGTGCAGTGGCTCACACCTGTAATCCCAGTACTTGGGAGACTGAAGCAAGAGGATTTTCATGAGATAACAGGCCAGCTGGTTCACAGAGGAAACTCTAGGCCATCCTGGGACTGATGAGACCTTGTTTTAAATTACCTAAAACAACTTAATAGTAATAGTTTTGTGTACATGAATGGTTTCACCTGTGTAGTAACATTTAAACAATTTTGAGCATTTGAACAGCTTTGAGTGTCGTCCGGTGGTATTAAAAGCTAGCTATAGTTAACTTGAAAATTGACAAACACAACAGGTTTGCTTTTTGCTTTCTTCCTAGTGTCTAAGAAAATACTGCAGGTCAATTACTTTGGCTGGGAAGATGATACCAGAATGGACATATTCAGAACCAGAACAATTGGCATTGTGTGCTAATGTTGGTCTTTGTGGGGGTTGGTGGGAGGATTCAGAGCAGCATGGTGTGGTGGGCAGTCCACCTGGAGTTGGCTCCCCCCGAGACCTAAGCTAACAGTCCTCTTGTGTCCTTAGCCAGTGAGGACAGGAACCATCTGGGGCTTCTGTCTGCTGTGTCCTCACACCTTAGAGGAAGTACCCTCAGTTGAGTTAATTTGTTCAATGGCTCAGGGTCTCCGCCACTGGCCCCTGACAGTTCTCTTTGTTGATCTTCCTTTGTAGTAAAGACTGAACCAGAAACTCCTGGGCCAAACTGTGTTTCACAGGAGAACCAGACAGCAGTGAAAACCGAAGAGAGCTCTGAGCTAAGCAACTACGTCATTAAGTAAGTAGTCTTTTCTACATGGTTCCCTTTTACACACGTTCCGTCACAGACGGTGTGTCTGTGATGCTTTCCAAAGTCATTATGACAGCACAAGTGTATGTTGACAGTGAGTTAAGCTTTTGGGGGTGTGGTGGGCGTTATCCTTGCAGGGTGAAGAGTTTAATTAATTATCATTGTTTTCTATGTGTATGGATGTTGTCTGCATGTATGTCTCTGTACCATTTGTGTACCTGCTCTCCAAGGAGACTAGAAGAAGGTGGCAGATCCCCTGGGGCTAGAGTTTCATATGGTCGTAAACTACCTTGTCAGTGCTAGGAATTCAACCTGGGTCCTCTGGAAGATCACCCAATCCTCTTATTCACTAAGCCATCTGTCCAGTCCCCGAAGAGTTTATTTTAGCTGGTGACATATATAACTTAAGGGTAGCACTTGGTTAGTAGCTATGGAGGCCTTTTGAACACACTTGAGCTTGCTGATGTGCAGTCTCTGCTGAATGGGGAGTGTACTCAAGTGTAATCGCCCCGGTGTTTGCATTTTTGTTCTGGGTCGTCACACACCCTGCCTGTGCTTCGCAGCAGCCTCTGCATAGTCATGCACACCTCTTGCTTCTTCTAAAGATACTTCATTAGAGGTTTTCTCATCTCCAAATTAGGAAACTCCTTCTGACCATGCAGTTTGAATTGCTGGGAGGTTCTGGAGACAATAGAAACATGGTGTCTCTTAACATGACAGATGGAGGCATCAATAACCCGAGATAGACATTTGCATAATAGCAGTTACCTTGCGAATAGATCTTGCTGCTAATTCTCAAATGTAGACAAAAAGTCTGGGATGTTTGTATGGTTAGCCAAAATCTGTTTGTTATTGACATTTCTTTTTTAAGCATAAAATGTCTTATAAGGAAGGAGATCTATACCAATGAACGGTGGTGCTTGCTCATAGTCCCAGGCCCCGGGGGACTAGAGACAGGAACATCAGGAATTCAAGATCATCTGCAAATTTGAGGCCAGCCAGGCTACATGAGACCCTGTCTTTAAAAAAAAAAAAAAAGGAAGGAAGGAATGGAAACTACTTATTAGCAGAGGGAACTCTGTGTGTGCACATGAGAAGCCTGTACTATTCACTGTCTTTGTTTACCCTTCTCAGGGTAGACCATTTGGAGACGCTCCAGCAGCTCTTGACAGCGGTAGTCAAAAAGATTCCGTTAATTACTGTGAAAGGTAAGACCCTCACGTGTAAACCACTTGGGATGTTGCCATGATTGTGACTTTTAGCCAGACACTTGTAGGGGTCTTGGATTCACAGTGTCTTGCTCACACCTGTTTAGACTTGGGGTGCAGGCAGTGCTGGCAGTGAAACAAAGAGCCCTATGCCTGCTAAGCAGCTATTTTACCCCAACCCTCACTTAGTCTTTAATCACTTATAGTTTGATTGCAGAAGGAATTTTTTGTTGTTGTTGTTCATATGTAACTTACAAATGTGAAGTACACACTAATGAGACCTGGACCCTCTATCTCTGAGGGATCTTTACATTTACATCTTGTTAGCCACAGTCTCTTGCATAGTAGTGTCACCTCCAGCTCACTGACAAGGAAACAGCAATGGCACAAGGTTAATTAACTCATACAGTTCTTGGTGACTAGGCGGGTCACCCAGCTCTATGAGACTTTAAGGCCATTAATCTTTCTCTAGAACTTAAGATCACGTGCTGTGTTGCCACCTGTGCTTAGTGCGGTGAAACAGCTTATGCCTTATCTGGGTTGCTCGGACAGAGTGGACAGCCCTTACTAAGGGGAGACTGGGTTTTTGCTCGTGGATGAAATCACCATGAGAGTCAGGGGAGGTGTGCAGCAGTTTCTTGCCATGCCCATCATGAAATGATGAACTGACCGCCTTGCTGATTTTTTTGCACCTATAGGAGTTGCTGGGTATGCAATTCCAGCTCTTTGTCATGGCGAACAACACTGAGTTCAAAGCCTGCCTAGGCAACTTAGTAAGACCCTGTCTCAAATTTTTAAAAATATAAAAAAAAGAGGGTTTGAAACTGGATGGTAGAACAGTTGTCTAGCATGTACAGGTGTCCTAGGGTTAGATCTCTAGCATAAAATAAATAAAATAAATAAAATCTCTAGCATAAAAATAAAATATTGTTACTTTTTCTCATTTGAAGTTCAGAAAAGTTTGAGAATTGTTTGGAGGTACTTACAAATGTACTTTCAATGATAGTTTTCCACTCTAGCAGAAAAGATTTGAAAATGTGTCTTAATTTGCTCCCCACCACACACCGTGTGTGTTTGTGTGTGTGTGTGTGTGTGTGTGTGTGTGTGTGTATGAGTGTGTGCACGCGCTCGCGTCTGTGTATCCCTCTCTCTTTCTCCCTGTCCACTTACATAAAAATACAGAATATTAGAGCTAGAACTGGGCAGTTCAAGAAAATATGTCATAGCTTACAGAGAACACTGATGCCCAGAGAGGTGCTGTGGCTTACCCCAGGCTGCTTAATGAGCTGGTGCAAGGCAAAACCATAGTGACCTCCACTGCACTCTTTTATCTGTTGCCTCTATCCATCATGGAAACGTGTTGTTCAGTGGGAATCATGTCACACAAAGAAATGGGGGTGTCCAGTCAGATGGCTTAGTGGGTAAAAGCTCTTGAGCTGCATAAAAGATTTCAGAGCCAGGCATGTTGGTGCATGCCTTAATACCAGCACTCAGGCAGGCAAATCTTAAAGTTGGAGGCCAGCCTAGACACAAAATAGATAGGACAGGATAGACCCTGTTACCAAAAAAATAAAAAATAAATAAAACTAGAAATATAAAAATTCATCAGATGAGAGGCAGTCATGAGAACTGGCCAGAAGCTTGTGCCCATCCAGCCTGGAACCCACAGTTTAGCAGAAATGGGGATTAAGTTTTAGTCTTAATAAGATGGAGGAAGAGAGCCAGCCTTCAAGAGCTGTCATCTGACTTCCCTGTGGCATGCAAATACCCATACTTGGATGCATATGTCACACATGCAGAATAATAAAATTTTTCTATTATTTTATAAAAGGAAATAAAGGAACTTGGAGATCGTCCTCCAGAAAACAAAAATTTAGTCTAAACCCTTTAAAACCCTTTCTTCAGAATCTGGAGTTCTGTGTTCTAGGTGACAGTGCCAGCTGTTACTCAGAGTCTGCGGGTCTGTGTGCTAGGTGACAGTGCCAGCTGTTACTCAGAGTCTGCGGGTCTGTGTTCCAGGTGACGATGCCAGCTGTTTTTCTGCAAAGTCTGTGGAGCAGTATTACGGCTGGAACATTGGGAAAAGGAGAGCTGCTGAGGTAAGATGTTTGCAGGCTGGATCTATAGCCCACGACTGAAATCCAGACAGCAAAGTAGGGGTGAACAAGACAAATTTACAATGTACTTCTTTAAGATGCTTCTTTGTAGACTGTTTCTCAGTCAGAAACTTTGTTCTTCTGGATCTCAGATATCTTTTGAAAGGCCTGCTCCCATACTCTTAGAAGTATCTCATATTTTCTTTTTTTAAATACTTATTTATTATTTATACAGTATTCTTCCTGCATAAATGCCTACATGCCAGAAGAGAGCACCGGATCACATTATAGATGGTTGTATGCCACCATGTGTTTGCTGGGAATTGAACTCAGGACCTTTCAAAGAACAACCAGTGCTCTTAACCTCCGAGCCACTCCTGTAGCCCCCGTATCTCATTTTTTTTTTTTTTTTTAATTTATATCTCTTGGGGTTGGAGAGTTGGCTTGACAGCAAGATGGGTGCTCTCACAGAGGACTCAGGTTCATATTCCAGCACCTGAGTGGCAGCTCACAACAGTCCATAACTGCATTTCCCAGGGACCCTAGCCCTCCTCTGGCCTCTTCACACACCAGGCACGCAAGCAGTGCACACACATACACATAAAATTAATTTCAAAATAATATTGAATTCAGACTTTTATGGAATACTTTCAACAATAGTGTTGCCAGATGCAGTTAAATCATGAGAAAACAAAGAAGGACAGCATGTGCAGTGTAGCTAGGCAACAGTGAAAAATTTTATTGTTTGTGTGTGCATGCACACACATGCATGTGACTCCACACTTTGAAGGTCAGAAGACATGAGGGGTCGGGTCACTACTTCTGCCGTGAGACCATTTTCAGCTCATCTGGTTTGGTGACAAGCATCTCACCCCCGAGCCATCTCATTGGTCCCAAAAGAAGGGCTCTTATATGTTCTGCCTTTGTTGCTACAGACTAATAGAATCTGATTGTTTAGTTGTTGGGTTTATTTCAGTGCTCAGCTATCAGTTTTAAAGTTCAAGGGTTTAATTTTGATTCAAAACCTTTTTAAGTGGCAAAGAGCAATGACGGTACGAAAAGTGTTACAAGAAATCCTGGAAAAGAATTCAAGATTCCACCACCTGACACCCCTAAAAACCAAGCAGATTGCTCACTGGTGCCGCTGCCATGGTTACACCCCACCAGACCCTGAGAGCCTGCGCCATGATGGGGACTCCATTGAGGATGTGCTGACGCAGATCGACAGTGAGCCAGGTGGGCTTTTGTTGGCTGCCCACCTTCAGCCCTTCAGTTAGGGGTGCGGGAGGGCTCTTCTAGATGACAAGACCCTTTCTTCTTACCATGACACCACACACCAGTCCTTTGGAGCTGTTTATACCCAAGTGTTTCAGGGGTTGTGCTCCAGCCAGGAATGTTTACTTCAGGCCATCTGGTAGGCCTACACTGTTCTTGTGGGAGTCTCCTCCACAACTTTACTTTGAAGATTCATAACCTGCCCACTTTCCCTCAGATGGAAGTGACTTCCCATTCTGTGTGACCATAGGGACTCCTAGTAGGCAACTCTGGCATATTGCCATGAAGATAGGGGTGTTACTATACCCCAAAATGGGGGAGGATGTTGGAGACATATGAGAACAATTAACTAACAGTGTTTTAGGAAGTATAGTAAAGAAGAGGCAACTGCTGAAAAATGATGTCAGGGGCAGGGCAGCATCTGACTGTGCCATAAAGAATCAGAAGGATTCAGCCACATTCACAGAGAAGTCAGAGTTCCCCACTCCATCTGGCTAAGTATTGTTTTCTGCAGAAAGCTTCCTGGGAACCTGGTGCTCAATGGTCTTTTCTCTCATTTCCGTTGGCACATAGTGTCCGTACTGAGAGGGTTAGTCGGCTTCTAGATCTGTGTTCTAGATGAGCAGAGACCGTGTGATCATCTCCAAGTTTCACTGGTGCTCTGTGTACACTGTGGCACGTCACCAAAACATTTGGTCATTAAACCAGGGAGCCAGGGTCTGGTGAGCCACCACCATCATGGTGCTCAAAAACTTACTTGTACGTGGCCTGGATCTCATGTGCTCCTTTGTAGAGGTGTGTGTACATGGCTTTATTGTCCCAACATTCTCCACATACAATCTGTTGTATGTGTAGTTGCCAATGAAATTGTGCTTCTAATCCTCCTGCCTCTTTCTCTCCAAGTGCCACACCTAGTTGCAGTACTGGTAATCAAACCTAGGGCTTCCTGATCCCACGACCTCCTGCATGCTTGGCAAGAACTCTTATTAACTGATCTACATCCCCAACCTGAATAGGAATGACTTTGTGTTCTTCACTGCACATTTCTAAGTTTTTCAGATTAAATAAAAAAAGGAAGAAAACTGATTTACTCTATCAGGAAGTGGGACAGTGGCCTGGTTTTTCAGGACTGGATTCAACTAGGCACTGTCTCTTTGGTCTTAAAGAGAATTAGAATACATTTGGAATAGAACACCTCTCTGTTTTTCTGCTTTGTGAGGCACTGGTTCTTGTGAGAGATCCATAGACTTTGAATTGGAAGAAAGGTCAGCTGTCTGCAGACTGCCTTCCTCAGACAGGAGTCCTGTAGAGAGTCAGAGCCCTTGTTTGTCCTCACCTCAGCTGTCATGGACTGCTTCCTCTCATTTAGAGTGCTTGTCCTCCTTCTCCACCGCTGTTGACCTGTGCCGGAAGCTGGAGGATCTGCAGCAGTTTCAGAAAAGAGAGCCTGAGAATGAGGAAGAAGTGGATGTCCTCAGCCTGTCAGAGCCACTGAAGATGAACATTAAAAAGGAACAGGAAGAAAAGCAGGAGGAAATGAGATACTACCTGCCGCCAACCCCAGGCTCTGGATTTGTTGGTGACATTACACAGAAGGTAGGAAGCTGTGGCAAAATCGGTTTAAAAGTGTCTAGAATTCCATGTCATAAGCTTAGACACTAATTTGCCCAGGTGACGTGAGCTTGGCTTCTGTCCTAACTTAGGTGTGCTCCCACAGTCCCATATGAAAAGGTTATGTGTTGAATGAGCATGGCTGTGAAGCAAAGGGGTCTAGACGCAGAGGCTGTGTTTCTCAGTTCCTTCCTCATTTGCCTCAGGAGAAGCACTTCTTTTTCATGAGGCATATCAGAGTATTTTCAGATCATACTTTCAAGTCCCTGCCTCCCCCCGCCCTCATCCTGTATTGCAGTTGTGGTGCAAACTTCCCTTGTTACCTGGGAGAGAGCTGTCAAACCCTGTGACACTTAGCAGCTCCTTAACATCTGCCTGTGCCAACTGTTCAGGACCCGAGGGCATAGGGAATGGTTGCCCACACTCAAGGGTAGAAAGTGCCCTGGAGTTTTGACTTTAGGCTTTCTAAAGGTTTGCTTGCACTATTCTGAATTCTTCAGAGATTCTAACCATGATAAGAGATTTGGGGATGAAAACATGATTACATGCTATCCAGGGTGCCTTCTTCCAGCCAGGGAACTGTGTGTGCCAGAGCACGTAATTTGCTTGTGAGTGACTTGCTTCTAATGTTGATGGAACACATGACTTCTTCTGTTCTTCCAGATTGGGATCACCCTGCAGCCTGTGGCACTGCACAGGAACATATATGCCTCAGTAGTAGAGGACATGATTTTAAAGGTAGGTGCCTGGTGGCAGCTGTGACCGAGGCCAGGTAGGTTGGACTGTAGGCCCTTATGAGTAAGGAACAGAAGGGGAACAGAGAGGACAGCTTTATTTATCTTGCCTTATTTAGGCTTTAGGCTTCCTTTCTTTTCTGTTTTCCTCCTCCTAGTTAAGCAGACTAAGTCATGTTCCCTCGAAAAGTTGGGGGCTATGTTATTAGGTAACCCAGAGCCTCATGCATGCCAGGCAGGTGGTCTGCCATGGAGCCCTTTACCTCCCATGGCTGTCAGCATCCTTTTAGTGCTATTTCTTATGCTTATTAAGAAGTAGTCTAGTGTGAGAAGTATCTGTGTTCTCATTATAGAGAGAGAAGAAAACAGACTTGGGTTTTCCTTAACTCTCACGACAGAGAAACAGCCACAACTCTCCTGTCCCTGAACAAGGGGGTTAGAAAAGCTACAGCTTTCAGGCCTGGCCTGGTTCTTGCCTCATCAGTTCCTTTTCCATTCTGCATCCTTCCAAAAGGAAGGCTTTGGTAGCAGCCCTCACTCAACACTCTGTTTTCCTTAGAAGAAAAAAGTCTGGTTAGTGAAAACCACTCAGTCCAATTTATAATTTCTCTACACCATGGCCTCTAAACAAAAATTCAATTTTTCCTGAGAACTTTGTAATATTGAATTGGCAGTTATTTCAAAAGTTTGAGTAGAGAACGAGGTCAGCTGTATTCTTCCCACTAGTAAGCAGGTGGCTCTTTTGTCAACACCAGTCTTCTATTGTAGGCCACGGAGCAGCTGGTGAGTGACATCCTGAGACAGGCACTGGCAGTTGGATACCAGACAGCATCTCCCAACAGGTACGCATGCTGATAGTGGAGGCTTTGTCCTTCAGTTACTCTTGAAGGTGTTTGTTTTACTCATAATTCAACGTAGTGGGAGATAGACTGGCTGTGCTTGGGACATTAGACCCAGATAAAATAGACTTGAAGGTTCGTTTTATGTTTCTAAAAGATCCTCTTGGCATGAAAGCCTAAATTATGCCCTCCCAGCCATTACTTCATAGACATGCAGGTCTGTTGTATCACAGGGTAGAGCAGGCAGCAGGTTCTTATGTTACAGACAGTAATGGCTGGCGTGGCAGACTCTAGGGACGAGACTGATAGATACTAAGGTACTTGTCACTGCAGACAGTGTCTTCCTCTTAGGAACTGGGAAACGAAGCTCTGAAAAGGAGTCATCTCCACTGTCCCAGACCACAGGCTCTAGATTCAGACTTTGCACTCACTGCCACCTCTTTTCTGAGCATTCATCTCTGAGTGGGATGCACAGTTCCCCAGCCTTAAAAGAACAGAAGTCCACATCCTTTTTCCCCTTTCTGCGCAAAACAGTATTGTTTTTCCTATTACACTGAAGGTTATCATAAAACCCTATCAATGGAATGCAGTACCTGAGGTCATGGATCCCCAGATGAGAGTATTAGGTCAGACAACACAGAGGTCTTCAGGTGGTTTAAAAAAAAAAGAAGAAGAAGAAAGGGTAAAAATTTCCAGGCCTTGCCTGCTTGAAAAGCAGGAGCCGCCATGCTTTTCAGGTTCCTTACCGGAGATGTGACAACCTGAGTGGTTTGAATGAGAGCATGCAACCGTATGCATTGCTGGCCAGGACTCTACCTCCCTCCTCAGTTCAGAGATGCAGTCCATATTTTCATGGTGCTCTGAAGCAAACTAGTCTGCTAAGACGTAGATGCACACCATTTTCTTCTGCTGTCTTCTTCCTCTCTTCTCTCTGTTGGCTGATCATTCAGCCAACATGATGTCCTCATTCCTATAATTCAAGCCCTGGGTAGGACTATAAATGAAGAAGGATTCATGAAAATGTGAGAGAGAATGGCCTCAAGCAATTGCCTTCACTTCCATCTGTAATGAATGGTCCCTTTAGTATATTAACTAAATTACTGAATGCATTTGACAAATTATACCTAATTGTACTTTTGGGTTTGTTTTTTGTTTGTTTGTTTGTTTGTTTGTTTGTTTGTTTTGGACTAGGATTCCCAAAGAAATCACAGTGAGTAATATTCACCAGGCTATTTGCAACATTCCTTTTCTGGATTTTCTTACAAACAAACACATGGGGAGACTGAACGAGGATTAGTGAATGCAGTGAAGATGGTCCTCGAAAAGCAGGATGGGAAGCTGTGTCTGAAGTATGCAAACTGTGGTGACCCTTGTGTTTGGGGAAAGGTGATTTTTCTGGGCAGTGGAAGGCCGTGGCTACCAAAGCATTCCTTCCATCTAACTTCGAGTTACACAAGGACGTTGAGTCCTGAGCGCAACCCTTTTAAGACAGAGTTGTTTCCCAATTTTGGAGGAAAGCTGAATGGACACGGCTTTGTCAGCTTGTACTTCTTTACTCCATCAAAGCTCTGCAGGGGTCTTGGCATGAGACAAGGCACATACACAGGGTGCTCCTCCTTTGGGGTGTGCTTGGGGTCACCTGGGGCCCACTTTCCAGAAGGCAGAAATAAGCCTGGCATGCTGGGCTGGGGAACTCCAAGGAACAGAGTGAGCAAGCACCTTCTCCACCTTTTCTCAGCATAGAAGGGCTGCACTCTTGGCAAGTGTGAGTTAGCTACAGAGGGCATAGCAGGCTGCACTGAGACTTGATGGGACCCTGATGCCAGTGCTGACAGCCTGTGTCACAGTAGTGTTGAGGGTTTCGGCAGAGGTCAGAAAGCGTCGAGCTTGTGCCCGTGTAACCCAAGGAACTACAAAGTTAGTGTAGGTGTCATCCACAAGGTCAGGTCCTTGGCCCACATGTGGTCCATATGTGGGCTGCAGAAGCTCCTGCTACTGCCTCATGTCCAGGAGAGGGAGACAGCCCCGTTGCAAACCTTCCTGGGATTGTCGTGTCAGTGGACTAGAGTCCTCTTCTTGGCCAAAGAGTTTTACCAAGATGAAAAGGGTGGAAACACCTGTGAGTGCCTTACCATGGGCGAGAGCTGCTCTAACCCAGTGTGCCAGCGCCTGGGAGTGGAACACCTCCGTCAGAGGGGCAGACAGGAGGTTGGCAGCGCCAGTACAAACTGTGCAGACACTTAACTATTGTGGGGGCAAATAAAAAAGCCTTAACCTCAGTTGCAAACCTGTTTTTATTCTGCTCAAAGGAAACTTGAAATGTCTGATTCAAAGTCAAAGCAACATAAAGCCTGTTCTCCCAGGTCCCATGGATAGATGTGAGTCATGAAATAGAGCAGGGAGGTAGCTGGATAAAATATACTTTTAAATCAGTGCCTGAGAGCTATGGGGACCAAAGGGATCTTTCAAGCAGGCATAGGGCAAGCATGGCTTAATGGTATGTAGTTGGGTATATAAGGATTAAGAGTGTGGTCTATAGACCACACAGCAGATTTATAGGCTCCCACACAGATTTTGTTCAGAAGTGGATGGAAACCTACATGGTAGAGTATCCAAATGCGAGCAGATTCATTTGTTGTGACGAAAACCTAAAGAAATTAATTACTTTTTTGCTAAAGAAATATCAAATGTTTTAACAGACTCCATGTATGTTAATATTTTAAGTGTTTTTTATCATAATGTGTAAAATAATTGTGCATCATTTTGTCTACAATAAAACTTTTAGTATTTGTGATGGTTTTTCTGAGCTGGAAGCACCACACTTAGATGGGCTCATTGGGATGAGGCTGTGAGGTCTTTGTGAGTATAAATTAATATCTCTCCTTCCTTCAGAAGAAGAATATGCAACTGTGCAATATAAAAGGATCACAGTTACTTCAGGTCACACAGAGAAATAAAAGACACTTCACTTGGTGATCGTGGACATAATTATTTCATACAAGCAATTTAGAGTAAAAGAAAATGCATAAATGGGTTCAGTTTCTCAAGAAAGCAGACACTTTGTCTAATAAACTCTTTTATCTGTGCCGAGGTCTGAAAGTCATGTCTGTGATGTAGACATGACTATACTACCTAAGATCACAGCTTTTTACAAAATTATGAAAAAAGGTGCAGACATTCCAGGACTAAAGGCTTGGAAATCTGTGGCTTTTGAAGGGAGTTTCTATGAGGAGACATAGTCCACAGAGGTAGCTTGCTGGGAAGCCCTTCACTTGCACAGGGAAAGCCCTGGAGAGTAAGACTAGCTGGGTCAGGTTGGGTGCTGACAGCGCTGGGCCTCAGGTGGGTGGCATAATCCATCCAACAGAAGCCTGAAATCCTGAGTTCTAAAAGCCCATGCAGCATGGAGAGTTAAGACTTTCCATGTGAAAGGATGTTGTTTAGTTGGCCTCATACACACACTGGTCACTGTGGTTATAGAGTAATATTGATCACTGTTTTCTCTAGTTAACAGATTAAAGTGCTTTATTTTTAAAAACACAATACAAAAATTATTAAATCTTATAGGAATTTTAGCAGGTATGATAAAGTATTTTTAAAAATTAGGACTGGAGAGATGGCTCAGTTGGTGAAGTGCATGCAGTACCTGAGTTCAGTCACCAAAACCCACATAAAAAAGGCAGGCATGGTGGTGCATACTTAAAAATCCGAGCACTGGAGAGGCAGATAGGCAGATCACTTGAGGTTTGTTATGCAGCCAGCCTAGCCTACTTGGTGAGCTCTGGGCCAGGGAGAAAAGCAAAGGGTACTTGAAAAACACTCGGTTGTCCTCTTTTTCTCTACACATGTACCTGCACATACAGGAACACACAGACCTGTACCCACAAGGAACACATACACATATGTACCTGTATATATAGAAACATACAAACACACGTACCCACACAGGGACACATATGTACCTGCACATACTGGATCGCATACATACTCCCTTCTCAGAAATGAACCCTGCTGATCCTCCAGTGCATTTCAGATCTTTGTGCACATTGTGTATAAGGTGGACTCAGGACTAAGAATATGGCTGAGAATTGTCTTGGTTGCTCATGGAGTGATCTGGAATGAGGGACTTCCTAGGAGCAGGTTTTTATCTTTAATGAGGCCTGGTGGGAAGAGCTATGGGGCACATTGCTCAGGTTCTAGACAAACTGTGACCTCTGCTAGGTCACCTTCACTCCATGGCCACTGAAGCACCACATTACAAAAAAGGGACAGGTGTGCTGTATGCTAGGCAAAAGCAGCAGGGGCTGGGGTTGCTGGGTATGTGTTACAGTCATTGGCAGAGTACAGCTGGAGGCTTTTAGCCGGGACATGCCAGTGGCCACAGCAAGATGAAGGGGCACCTGGAGAAGAGTTAAACAGGAAAGGACAATTGAGCCATGCTTGGTTGGCTTTACTGTGCTAAGCATTGAATGTTCCTAGTAAGCCAGCAAGGTGTAGGCAGTAGCAGCCTCATTTTCAGGTGCAGAAATGGAAACTCCATTGTCCCAGCTGGTAAGGAAGCAGCAGTGGCACAGATGGCTCCCTTCCCCAGCTAAGGGTGTAGGAGAGGGGAAATGGGAAGAGGGTATCACCTGCAGCATTGGGTATCTGCAGCCCTCGGCAAGGGTTTGGGGTTCACAAGCTTCGGGGATGTTAGCATAGCCACACTATAGTAAAGTCATTATTGAGAGACCCGATGAATGAGAAAGAAGATACTTCTGTTTATGACTTAAGTTGCAGCAGCACATTTTTGCATTTTAGTCATTGTTAACTCTGCTCACTGCCTACATGTAGGTGCCCAGCAGGCAATCTCTCTCCTCTTAGGAGCACTGAGTATGCAAACTGACAGGATCCTTGGTATATGCATATCGTTTCAGTTTTCCCCTCAGAATGGCTCAACAGCATTTCCTGGGCTGGCAGGAGGGAGGCTGGGCCTGGTAACATCTCTGAAGGCATGCTGTATGGGAGTTCTGAGCTACCTCTTCTGCCGTGGCTTTGAAATGAGCCCCACCACCAGAACTAGAGGGAGGCATAAGGAAACCCTTACAGTTCTTACCAAACACCATGCCAAACCTTGAAGACAAGCTCTTTCCAGTGTTTGAAGGGTTGTGCAAAGAGGAATGGGCTTGTTCCACGCAACCACACTGGCTGCAGTTATGGAGATAAGTGTTCCAAAGACAGGATGAGTTGTCCCCTCCGTGGGGTTGTGAGAAGCTCACCAGAGTTGGGGAGCCAGTAGGCTGAGGGGAAAGGTTCCTGTAGGAGATGCCCTCCAGATACGCTCACAGATCCTTGTGGTATGCATGGTTGTCCTTGCTAGTGCTTGTATGGAGAGGAGATGACCGAAATTAGTAAAAACATGGGTCAGCTCTAGAAACATGGGGTGAACGCCATTTGTGCTTTCAGCATTTCACTCATCCTAGGAATTGTTTCCTTGAAACATGATCGTCTTGGCTATCAAGAAATTACATTTGAAATTGAAAACATGTGGACGATCTCCCTGGAGATATATCACCATCATGAAAGTTGTGTGCAGATGAGTATATTTAAAACAAAAACCAAAACACTAAGGTGGTGTTGTTTTGAAAAAGGGTCTCTTGTAGCCCTGGCTTTCCTGAATGTCAACCAGGCAGGCATCGACTTCACAGAGATCCTCCTGCCTCTGCCTCTCAAGTGCTGGGACTAAAGGCTTCATTCCTAGTATTCTAAGATTTCTTTCTTCTCCTCTCTTCCTCCTTTCTTTCTTTCTTTCTTTCTTTCTTTCTTTCTTTCTTTCTTTCTTTCTTTCTTTCTTTCTTTCTTTCTTTCCTTCTTTCTTTCTTTCCTTCTTTCCTTCTTTCCTTCTTTCTTTCCTTTCTTTCCTTCTTTCTTTCTTTCTTTCTTTCTTTCTTTCTTTCTTTCTTTCTTTCTTTCTTTCTTTCTTTCCTTTCTTTCTTTCTTTCCTTTCTTTTCTTTCTTTCTTTCTTTCGTTTGAGACAAGGTTTCTCTGTGTAGCTGTAGCTGTCCTAGAACAGCCTTGTAGACCAGACTGGGCTCACATTCAGAGATCTGCCCGAATCTGCCTCCACGGGGATTAAAGGCGTGCACCACCACTGCCAGGCTAAGATTTTTTAACGGTAAGCATGTAGGCCCACTGCAGGAAATTCTACTGCCTGTGACTACCGTAGGTTATAAAGTAAAAATAACATGCATCTTGAGAAAACCATCCGAAGTTTGTAAATGGCCTACCAAGGACTTGATATATGCATACTTCTCTGTCCAAAGCAGTTCGGTCACAGCTTAATTAATGCTCAGATTTAAAAACTGAAAGATGCCAAATGCCAATTTAGAAGATAGCAGAGTCTCCCTCTCCGATACTGCTGGAAGAAGGTGGGGGAGGCTGAGTGCAGCTGCTGGTGTCCTCTGCCTCCGCACCACACCATGCCCAGAGCCAGCAGCCATGCTGCTCCAGTCTGCAAACGACCAAGCCTGGTAGGTCTGACGCTGCTCAGCTTTCCCAGCCATGGCTTCCACTGGTCATACGTTGAGAGTACGGGGAGCAGATGTCTGAAAGATGGCTGAGGGATTAGGCGTGAATTTCCTCACCTCTGGAACCTGAAAAAGGAAGTGTGGCTGTGTCAGTGGGCTTTTTCCTCAACTTGTCTAACTCCTGGCTCTGAGAAAAGAATTCCTTGTCTTTTAACAAGAGTTGATGGTGGAAGTTAGCAAAGCGAGCTACATCACTACTACGGTAGGTCATGGGTAACGTGAGTCTAATCTGTTTGCCCTTGGCTGGGATGAAGCTACTAACTAGCCATGCAGTGCTGGGAAGGAACCCAGAGCCTCACGTGGCATGCCCTTGCTGTACCACAGAGCTCTACCTAAGTCACTTTGGTTTTAGAACAGCTGTACTGAGGATAGCACTCAGGGCTCTGTGTATACTGGACATACAGTCAACTGCTGAGCCACACTCCCGCCCTTGAAAGTCATAAGCCCTAGTAGTAGTCAGGAGACAAGCTGGGGTTTAGGAGATGGATAGACACACTGTTCACTTGGGCAGTGCCAGAGAAGCCGCCTAGCCAACAGCAAAGTATCTTTTCTGTTGTTAGATACATTGGGTTGGACACTGCTGTCCTTAATCATCATTTCCTGCCACCAAAATCTGACTCCTGAACCCCTGCCCTGGAGAATGGGTGTCTGTCCCCAGCCCTCCCACTCCCACCCTCCGCCTCAGGCTGACCTGGAAGCTGGCCCCAGGGCTGGGTTCCCATCCAGAGCTGTGAGTCGTGATTACTCTGGCTGGTCTGGCCTTTGTGGATCTTGAAGGCTTTACTCCAGTCCAAGCTTGGAATTCCTGTCTGCAACAGAATGCAATCACAACCTTTCACAGGTTCAGTCATTCCCTGGGCCCCAGCTTCTTAAAAGACCAAGCCCTGTTCAGTGCTGGTCTGCTTTAGTTCCGAATGGTCCCTTACCCTGCACAAGCAGGACCAGAAGCACCAGCTGCTCCAAGCAGATGGGCCAGCTCAGGAAGGCGCAGCCTGCCCTTCCATTCTGAATGTTCCATCAAGCAGTGGCAGGAAATATTCATGCAAGTGAACGTCAGACAGCACCTGGCACACACCTGCCTCAGGGACAGATAAGCTCCAGTGCTCAAAGCCCTCCTGAGACCCAAGGCTGCCCTGGACTCCAGGCCACTGAGGAGGGGGTCCAAAGCCAGTGAAAGCTGTTGCCTCCTTCACACCCACTTAGGTGCAGGGGGAACGGCAGCGTAGATGATGACCAGCACAGCAATGGCACATCTGTTTACAACTTGGAAGAAAGAGAAGGCTCAGCCATACCTGATGGTCAGGACCCATGTGGTGGAAGGAAAGAACCAACTCCCACAAGTCTTGGCTTTCACATTTGTGTTGTGGTGTGTGCACATGCATGTACATACAACAAATGTAAAAAAAAAAAATACTGAAGGTAAATCACAGGGTTGGACGGCTGACTTAGCAGCCACAGAGCTCTCCAAGCTGGTCTGCAGTCTGAGCTCCTGAGAGCTATTTCTCTGAAGGGAAAAGATAGGCTAGCCCAGCCCCATATCTCTCACTGAAAAGGCTCAGTTCCTCTATTCCTGGAGACCCCTTAATCCTCTCAGTGTCCCTAGTAGATGGTAAATTCAGGAAGGCAGTTCCCTCATGACCAGCTGGCCAGGGCCAGTGCCTGCCTGTGCTAGGCCCTCCGCTTCGCTGGCCCAGCCTATGCCCTGAAATCAACAAAGGAGTCTTTTCTTGGCAGCATCAGAGCTGAGCCTCACTGGGCAGGCAGATGGCGTGAGCAAGAGGAGCTGGTGTCTGCTGTGGTCAACACTTAAGAGTCGTGGGTGTAAGGAAGAGCTGAGCCAGGGCCTGTAGGATTGTTTTTGCTTTGGAGGACTAGCTCTCTCATTTGCTGTTCTCTTTCTGGGAAGGCAGGGCCTCCCCCTGAGCATGCCCTTCTGTCACCACCTATCCCTGAGGTGTGTACCAGGCACTGCAGGAAATTCAAAACAGGAAGAATCTAGAGCAGTCACTAGATTGGTCGCAGGAGGGGTTGGTTCCAGGAGGTTATAGAATAGAGAAGGGACATGAGAGATGGAGTTATCAGAACCCTGACTACTCATGGAGGACTCTTGGCTTATGCCAAGATTAAAAAATATATAAAAATAAGGGCTGCACTATGCACCTTAAAAAGCAGCTACTTTTTTTTTTTTCCCATTTCTTTTGAAACAAGGCCTCGGTATGTGGCCTTGGCTGGCCTGGAACTTGCTATGCAGACCAAAGCTGGCCTTGAACTCCTAGAGCTCCACCTGCCTCTGTGTCTGCCTCCCAAGTGCTGGGATTAAAGATGTACAGCACCACACCCTGGTCCCTCCCCCACCCCCACCCCCATCCCCCAACACACACTTTTTTCATGGACCTGACCAGCCTGGAAAGAACTATGGAAGCAATGTTCTGAGAGGAGCTTGCCAAGGTGAGAGCTCCAAGCCACCTATACAAAGATCCTATGCCCATCTGGGCCAGACAAATAAGGCAGATCAGTCTTTCCATGGAGATCAGAAGCCAAATGAAAGCAGGACCTGTTAACATGGCAAGATGGAGGCATAGGGACTCCATGGCACCATGGTCAGAAGTGGCCACAGACACACTCTGCTGTCTTTAGGGTCCCTAGATCTGTTTTCTGAGTGCCTATAGAAATTTGCTTAGATGAAGTACACCTTACAAGATGGAAGGCAGGATGGGATTACGCCAGCCTAGGCTTAGAGAGGACCACCTCTGAGGGTCCCAGAAGCCAGGTGATTTGGTGCTTGGTAAGGCCAGTAGTGCTCCTGGGCTGGACTGGGGGTGAACAAGGGCTGGCAGCCAGGCTCTTGGTGTTCCAGCTCTCCAGGACAGGAAAATGCTCTAAACTCTCCGTTTACGCTTGGAAAGACAAGCCCCCATCTGTCAGTGCTTTTCCACTGCTGGCTTCAAGACTCAGTTTGAAGTTTGGCTCCAAGGAGGAGGCCAAAGACAAGCTGTCTAATGAGAGCCTGTGGGGACTACCAAATCAGTGCCTGAGACCCACTTCGTTCAGCGGTGTTCAGAGCCAGGGGTTTTGAACCACTAGCTCAATTCCTCCTCTGCAGAGGGATGGCAATAAGAGGCTTCGGGAGTGGATCCGTGTGCGCTAAGTGGAGAGCAATCACCAGCACCTCACCATCAACATCTTGGGGGACCTGCAGGACATAGAGTGGCTAAGAGCTCCTCATAACTAGCTGTGAATTTTCAGGAATATGCCCCATGAAGAGGGGCTCACAGCAACACCACCAAGCTGGTAAGTGTTTATGAAGGGTAACTTCCTTTCTTTCTCAGCAAGCCCCACCAATTGTTTGACCACTAGACTCTCAAGCCATTGCAAGGTGCTGCACACCCAGGACCACCGGAAGGACCACAAACATTCAGACCTCTCCTGTTGGGGATTCGGGTTCCCCGACATTGGCAATCAATTCTGCCCGAGGCCCCAGCTAGGGGCTTGAGGACAGAAGGCCCTGCCTGCCTGCCACTGGCAGTGTGGTTCAACTATAAACAGCTCAAGAGAGCACAGGCCTACCCTGCATCACACCCCATTAAGTACGTTAAAGAGCATGGCCTTAAGGAGGAACTTGTCCTGCACTTTGCTTCTTGAAATGTATACGCCACTCTGTGCCTGCAGAGCTTCAACGTACCTCATGCTATGACAATCCCTTAACTAGTGTATCCCAGTATCAGGACAGGGGTCTGTGACCATCTGCACAATGTCCCCATGTGCTACTTTTTTATGTTTAAGTTTTATTTGTAATTGCGTGTGTGTGTGTGTGTGTGTGTGTGTGTGTGTGTGTGCTCGAGAGCTTGTCTGTCTGAGTGTGGATATGTGCAGTGAGTGTGGGTGGCCCAGAGGCCAGAGGTGTCAGATCTCCTTGAAGCTGGAGTTACAGGTGATGGTGAGATGCCTGCTGTGTGCTGGAGCTGAACCCCTAGACCCAGAAAGAGCAGTGTGCTGTTAATCAGGAAGCCACCTCCAGCCCGATGTACCTTTTAGTCCTGGATTTCCATCCCACCTTCAAGGAATCTAAACGACAAAACTCCTGAGAGTATTTAAACACCTGTAATAACGGTGTGGTAGTGCTTTAAATAATCCCAAACTAGGGATCCCAAGTGAGACCAAAAAAAAAAAAGATATATAGCTATATAGCTATATGCCTAAAACAGGCACAGTTAGTAACATTCAAAACATCTACCAATGGTCAAATACCTGGCTAAAAAATAAACAATGTGTGCAAAAAAATTGACTCAGAGGGTGACACAAACCTGACAATCTAATTGGATCCCTAGTTGTCCTCTGACCTGTGCTTGGCTCCCCCCGCCCCGCACACACACACCATATATATCATCATGCAGGAATCTGATTGTGTGTGCATTTATTGTACATTAAGAGTTATGAAGATCCATCTGTTTGAGAGGGGTGGCATGAGGGTGTTAAGGCTGTATTTGTTATTTTAGTCATTTCTAATTTTCCCACTAGGAGCATGCATTACTCTTCCCAGTAGAAAGAGGATGCAGGAAGTCCTCTGTCCAAAGCTGCAATGATATCTTGATCAGAGCCAGCACTGATCCTGGGCACTGGGGTTGAGGGTGAGGTAGGGGGGCTGTGCACAGCACTCTGTGGTAACCCCAAAGAAGTTAAAAGGGAGCAATCTGAGAGGGAAGGAGAAAAGAACAAGGGGAGAGGGAGCTCCCTCGTGAGGTGAGCATTCACCCTGGATCCCAGGGTAGGGAGCAGCCTGGAAGGTGCCTGCAGTGTCAGGAGACCAAAATGATATCCCCGAGGCTCCCCTGCTACACTCCAGATCCTGCAGTATCCATGCTCCGTACCCTCCCCGCCCCCACACCGCTTTGGAACTCAATTTCCTCCCACCGCGGGTTCGAGATCCCAAGCTTTCCTCTGCTGCAGCCAGTTACCCACCTATAAGACGTGGTCACTACCGCAGCTGAGTCCGCGTCACCGATGGGCAGCACGTAGACGGTCCGGGAGTGGGGCACGGAGGACTGGCCCCTGCGGCCGCCGCGCCCGGACACGCGCTCCTGAGCCGCATCCCGGTGCCCCGCGCGCGCGGTCCCCAGGCCGAAGTCGCGCTGGTACTGGGTGAGCGGCACTGCGCGGCTGGGCTCCCGAGCGCCCGCGACGGACGGGCTCCCACGCAAGGCGGTGCAGTCGGCGCTGGGCCCCTCGCTCTCGGGGTCCGAGTAGCTGTGCAGAGTCAGCGGCACCGCTACATCCGAGCGGTCCAGCTGGTTCCAGCGCCGGGCCAGGCAGCACAGCCGGCTGATGCAGGGCCACGCCATGCCGCTCGGCCGCGCGCCCGCTCCGCGCGCGCCCGCCCGCTGCCCACGCGCAGCCCGCCGCCCTGCGGCCGCGGCCTCCGAGCAGCCTTAAACCGCCTGGAGCCTTTCGTGGTTGAACCCAAAGTTCCTCGAATGTGACCTCATCAGTCAGACCTGGACTTCAGGGAGGGCTAGGCCAGAGGGAGGCATTTCCCAGCTGTCACTGCCTGCAGCTGGGCGCCGGTGACAGGGTCAGAGGATTCTGTTGGGGCTTGTGGACACGGGTGGCTGCAGAACAGAGCTAAGCCGTGCCAAGGGGACTCCGCGGTCACCCAGGGTGGAAGTGGATGGGGGTTAACAAGGAGAGTGACTCAAGGCGGGGGGGGGGGGGGACTTGCGGCCATTCTTCCCAAAAAACACATTTGAGTCAGTCCATGAATCACCATTTGCATTTTACTGTGCTATATTAAATGAGCGACAACCAACCCGGCTTTCCTTAAGAACTATCATTAGCTTCCAACTGGCCTTTCCGACACAGAGGGGCTAGCGCCTCAGAAGGGCTCTTGGTATGGAAGCATGGCAGGGTAGGCGCTTTAAGTGAAATCACACCATACCAGGTGCAGGATGAGCGGGGTTTTTTTTTGGGGGGGGGGGGGGGGGGGGGGAGGGATTTTTTTTTCTTTCAGAAGACACAATGCTGTTAGAAGGTGGGTGAGAGTCTGGAAAGGGAGGTGTACCGTCACGGTAATGTAATGCTTACACCATGTCCGCAATACTGTTTCATGGCCAGGGAGACAACTCAGTGGTTTGGTAAAGGCACATCCCACCAAGCCTGGTGTCCCGAGTTCAATCACGTCATAGGAGGAGTCCTGACACCCCCACATTGTCCCGTCACCTCTGGGTGCGTTATGCTACATGCCCCTACACACAAGGGCAAGTTAAACAGCCAAAAAAATAAAACATTTTACACTTGTTTATTTCATCTGCCCACATCTGATTCCCACCCTCGTTCCCTTCCCCACACCCTCTCCCACCCAGTTTCCTCTCTTCATCCATATCCATTTTTTTCCATCCACATCCGCATTTCCCCTTCTGAGATTCAAACATCCTCCCTTTGACTCTCCTTGTTAACTTCTTTTTCCTCTGTTTTCTAAAACTTACCGTTTTTCCAAAACATTTTTCATCTGATCTGCAGTAAAATTTTTGCTGAGTCTATTTCTTTGCTTTAAAAAAAAAAATTAACAGTGATGATGTGAATATAAAATTCATTTCATATTTTTGGCTTCTTTTGAATTTTACCAGATCCGTTAGTCAAAGAAAAGACAAGTACCATACTTCTGCATTTGAATACTGCATTTGAAATATTCACAGAGGACATCCCAAGCATGAACACCGTGTGTACCTAAGACTGAAAATGACTTTATACTATAATGATTGATGCAGCAAGGGGTGGAGAGAAAAGGTTGAAGAACGGGGAGAAATGGGATGAGAAGAGAAAGAATTAGATATGAAAGGACATTGAAAATTTAGTCAGTGCTACCAAGACAAAGTATTTTCTTGATAAATGTATTTGCCTACATAAAAAAAAAAATGAAGATGAAAGAACAAGCATGCTATCTATAGCAGTACAGAGCTATAGCAAAATATTTGATGCCAAATGCCAATAAACTGAGGGTTGGCGCTGTTCTAGCAAAACCATTTTCCTGGTCAGGCATTTATCACTGAATTACTTATTTTTCAAAACCGGTGATTAGTTGTTCCTATTATCTTTTCAATGATTTTTATATAATTCTTACATAGACACTTGTAAGATCTCCACTTACCTGTAGATACAAGATTAAATATTTAAAATATACTTAGGGATTATGTTGGTTTAGGAGAGTGGGTCTTCAAGTTCTATAATCCCAGAAACCACATGTAATTGCCTAGGATTACTGTACCTAGCATGATCCCGATAAACCTTGAGCCCAACCAGACAGCTGTTGGTTACTGCCAAGATGTAATTGCCACTATTGCAGTGATCTGTTAGCATGCTGTACACGTTGTAGCACAGTCTTCACGTATGGGCAGGCCTATGGTTTCCCCCACTTCGCTGTTTTAATGAAAGCTGAGTCCTTAGGGAAGAAGCTTTCTTGTCCATTCCGCCTCAAATCCACTTAGTCCCTGTTCAGAGTGCATGCTGGCTTTATCAGTGGGGGCTGACCTGTTCACTCATGGGGTCAGTCAATAGCGGCAGCAGGATTCTGTTTTGTCTTGAAAGTCTCTTAGATATCCCTAACCAACAACTCAAAATACTTTAATTCCTCTCACAAGGATTTTTGTTAAATATTTTATGGCTCAAGGGTAGAAGTACTATCATTCCCAGTAGTTAGCTTCATTTTTACATATCTCCCTATCTGCCTATCTATCTATTCATACACACATGTTGCCATCTATTAATTCTGTAGACTTCTCCAAGTATTCCCACTGCTATTCTTTCCTTCTCTCTCTCTGCTTCTGTATTTTCCCAAATGAACTACCCTACTCTATTTTTTTTTCTTTCCTATTTCCCCACTCCATATCACTGGTATCCTTTGTTATCATCTCTAGGGCTCCCTGACATGGTCCAATCCATTTTACTTTCCTGTTTTCTGTGGCTAGGCCAAATAATGTATTTACGTCTCAAGATTTGCAGCCAGAAACCACATGAGAATGAACTTGCAGTATTTGCCTTTCTGGTTCTCTGTTACCACACTAAAAATATTTTCTAGTTTCATTTATTTACCTGCAAATTTCAGTCATTTATTTTCGTTATTGTTATTTGTTTTGCTTATTTTCAAGACAGGCTTTCTTTGTCATGGAACTCTCTCTATGGTCCAGGCTGGCCTCGAATTCAGAGTCACCTGCCTCTGCCTGGGCTCAAAGGTGTATATCACCATGCCCGGGCTCCAACATTTCATTTTTTAAAAATAATTACATTGTGGGAGGTCCACGATGGTGGCAATCAGCGCACACCGTATCTGAGGGGCACAGGATCTGAAATTCCAAAATTGGGGGTGGGGGAGCAGCTGAGGCAAACATGTAGACATTGAGGAATCCTGGGCGAGAAGGGACAACCCGTGAGCTAGGACAGTTTGGATCCAGGTCACCCGTGGACGTCTCCAGGGCCTGAGATTGGGGAATATCCTACCTCCCTGCACTTTCACTTACCCCAAGCATGGGCCTCCCTGTTCGGTGGAGGTGGCAGTGCTTGCCCCAAGCAGGAGCCTCTGTTCTCGGTGACTGAGACAGCTGAGGCAGCTGCCCCAAGCACTGGTCTCCCTGGCCGGCGGACAAACACTGGACACCACTGAGCTGATGGAGCTGCTACACTCTCATTTGCCCTGCGGGCCCAAATCTAAGAGTAGAGAACAGGAGGAACCCCTGTGCTTTCTGATTAGGTCTGCTAGCAAGTGAGCACACCTTCAAGGGAGTGCATGCAGAGCCCCAGATCAAGGGTCCCTCTATCCTAGCAGACAGACATCGGATCCCTCCCACCCACACCCCCACTGTGGGCAACACAGGAATCCTTGGGACAGTGTTCTCAACACTGAAGCCCCTGGTCTGTGGGTCTCCCAGTGGAGTTCAGGCAAACAATTCCTGGAGCCAACCTGGTGCAAACCAGACAGATCTGAACACCTGGAGGACAGGCCTGTGGGCCACTGAGATATTCACGGCACCTGCACATGAGCATTGTGCCCATGAATGGTGCCAGCACCCCCACCTGTACTGATAAGCCCCACCATTCTAGGCATCTACATGCTCTAGCACCCTGTCCTTCAAGGCACACTTCCCGCTCTTGTGCAAATGTGCCTGTGACCTTCCTCCCTCAGCTACAGCTGAAACACCATCATCCACTCTCAAACCGGTGGACCTCTCTCATCTTCCTGAAGAATACTCCAGACACCACAGACAGACGGACCCAGTCTGAAGTACAGACTCCAGGAACAAACAGCAAGGTTACAGATAAGTAGATGGCTAGAGAGCATAAGAACACATCCTACAAAAATCAGAACATCAGGCTTCACCAGCAACCCCCAAAATCAATGAATATTTTAATTCATCAGAAATTACTGAATTAAATGAATACAAGAATGAATTGAATGAACACAAGAAAATGATCTAAAAATCTATGCTTATCCAGTTATTAGAGGCACATAAAAAGGAAACAAACAAAGCTCTCAAAGAAATACAGGCAAATATAGCCAAGCAAATAGAAGCACAAGTAGAGAAATGTAGAGAGGAAATGAACATAAAAAATAGAGGCCATCATGGAAAGACAGGAATCCACATTCAAACAGATGAAGGAAAGGTAACACATGAAAACAGAATTAGAATCAATAAAGAAAACACAAACAGAGAAAACTCTGAAGCTGGAGAACTTGGAGAAAAGATCAGGAGCCACAAAGGTAAGCATCACACCAACAGAATACAAGAGATGGAAGAGAGAATCTCAGGTGCTGAAGATACAGTTGCAGAAATTGATACATCTCTCAAAGAAAAAGTAAAATCAGAAAAGTTCAAAACACAAAACATTCAAGAAATCAAGGATGCCATGAAAAGACAAAAATCTAAGAATAATATGAATAGATGAAAAAGAAGGTTCCAGGCTTCAAAGTCCAGAAAATATTTTCAAGAAAATCATAGAAGAAAATTTTCCCAACTTAAAGAGATATCCATAAACATACAAGAGGCCTATAGAACACCAAATAGACTAGACAGAAAAGAAACTCCTCACACCACATAATAGTCAAAACACTAAATCTCCAGAACGAAGAAAAATATTAAAAGTAGCAAGGGAAAAAGGTCAATTAACATATAAAGATAGACCCATCAAAATCACACCTGACTTCTCAACAGAAACTATGAAAGCCAGAGGGCCTGGGCAGATGTCATGCAAACTCTAAGAGACCACAGATGCCAACCCCGACTACTATACAAAGCAAAGCTTTCAATCAACATAGATGGAGAAAACAAAATATTCCATGACAAAACTAAACTTAAACATCTACACAGCAACTCAACCCTAAAGAAGATAGAGGGAAAAGTCCAATCTGATGAAATAAACTACACCCAAGAAAACATAGGATGTAGATAACTTCACAACAGGAAATTAAAAGAAAACAATCAAACACAGTAACACCACCAACTCCACAATAAAGGGAACTAACATTCATTGGTCACTATTACCTAGCGACATCAATATACTCAACTCTCCAATAAAAAGACACAGATTAACAGAATGATTATTGAAATAGGATCCAACATTCTGCTGCATCCAAGAAACACACTTCTGCAACAAAGATAAACACTACCTCAGAGTAAAGTGCTGGAAAAACATTTTTCAAGCAAACAGACCCAGAAAACAAGGTGGGGTAGCTATCCTAATATCTAATAAAACACTTTCAACCAAAATTAATCAAAAAGATGAGGAGGGGTACTTCATTCTCATCAAGGGGAAAATCCACTAGGAGGACATCACAATCCTGAATATCTATTCTCCACATAAAAGAACACCTGCATTTGTAAATAAAACATTATTAAAGCTTAAATCACACATTGATCCCAACACCTTAATAGTGGGAGACTTCAACACTCCACTCTCACCAAGAAACAGATCATCTAGAGAGAAGCTAAATAGGGAATAATGACACTTATAGAGGTCCTAAATCAAATGGACCTAATAGAAGTCTACAGAACTTTTCACCCAAACTCAAAAAAGTATGCCTTCTTTTCAGCACCTCATGGAACCTTCTCAAAAATTATATGTGACCATATACTTGGTCACAAAGCAAGATACAAGAAAATCAAAATAATCCCTTGTATCCTATCAGACCACCATGGCCTAAAACTAGACCTCAACAACAACAGAAAAAGCAAAAAGCCTACATACACATGGAAAATAAACAACTCTCTACTCAATGACAGCTTGGTCAGGGAAAAAATGAAAAAGAAATTAGAGATTTCCTAAAATTCAATGAAAATGAAGGCACAACTTACCCAAACTTGTAGGACACAATGATAGCAGTGCTAAGAGGAAAGTCCATAGCACTAAGTGCCTTCATAAAGAAGTTTGAGACATCTCATACAAGCAACTAAAGGACACACCTAAAAGCCCTAGGGCGGAAAAAGGCAGACACACCCAAGAGGAGTAGACTATTGGAAATAATCAAACTCAGAGCTGAAATCAGTGAATGAGAAACAAAGAAAATAATTCAAAGAATCAATGAAACCAAGAGCTTGTCCTTTGAGAAAATCAACAAGATAGACAAACCCCTAGCCGAACTAACTAAAAGGCAGAGAGAAACTATCCAAATCAGCAAAATCAGAAATAAAAAGATGGACATAATAGCAGACACTGAGGAAACCCAAACAATCAATAGGTCTTACTACAAGGCCTAATGCCACAAAATTTGAAAATCTAAATGAAATGGACAATTTTCTTGATAGATTCCATTTACCAAAATGTAATCAAGATCAGGTAAATAGATTAAATAGTCCTATATATCCCAAGGAAATAGAGGCAGTCATCAAAAGTCTCCCTTCCAGAAAAAGTCCAGGGCCAGATGATATCAGAGCAGAATTCTACCAGGCATTTAAAGAAGAGTTAACTCCAATTCTCTTCAAACTGTTACACAAAATAGAAACAGAAGGAACATTACGAAACTCATTCTATGAGGCCACAGACACCTTGATACCTAAACCACACAAAGACCCAACAAAAATGAGAACTACAGACCCATCTCTCTTACAAACATTGATGCAAAAATACTCAATAAAATACTTGCAAACCAAATCCAAGAACACAAAAAAGATATCATCCACCATGACCAAGTAGGTTTCGTCCCAGGCAGGCATGGGTGGTTCAATATATGGAAAACCATCAATGTAATTTACCATATAAACAAACTGAAGGAGAAAAACGTGATTATCTCCTTAGATGCTGAAAAAGAATTTTACAAAATCCAACACCCATTCATGTTTAAAGTTTTGGAGAGATCAGGGATATAAGGCACATAACTAAACACAGTAAAGGCAATATACAGCAAGCCTATAGCCAACATCAAACTCAATGGAGAGAAACATCAATCCCACTGAAATCAGGGACAAGGCAAGGCTGCCCACTCTCTCCATATCTCTTCAACATAGAACTTGAACTCCTAGCTAGAGCAATAAGACAACAAAAGGAGATCAAGGTGCTACAAATCAGAAAGGAAGAGGTCAAAGTATCACTGTTTGCAGATGATATGATACTATACATGAGTGTCCCCAAAAACTCAACCGGAGAACTCCTTCAGCTGATAAACACCTTTAGCAAAGTAGCTGGCTACAAAATTAACTAAAAAAAAAAAATCAGTAGCCCTCATGTATATGAAAGACAAAAGGGCTGAGAAAAAAATCAAGGAAACTACACCCTTCACAATAGCAACTAATAACATAAAGTACCTTGGTGTGACTCTAACTAAGCAAGTGAAAGACCTATTTGAAAAAAACTTCAAGTCTCTGAAGAAAGAAATTGAAGAAGATATCAAAGATGGAAAGATCTCCCATGCTCATGAATTAACATAGTGAAAATGGCCATCCTGCCAAAAGCAATCTATAAATTCAATGCAATAACTATCAAAATACCAACACAATTCTTTATAGAACTTGAAAGAACAATTCTCAACTTCATATGGAAAAAAACAAAAAACCCAGAATTGCTAAAACAATCCTGTACAACAACAGATTGTCTAGAGGTATCTCCATTCCTGATCTTAAGCTGTACTACAGAGCAATAGTAACAAAAACTGCATGGTACTGGGATAGAAACAGACAGGCAGGTCAATGGAATTGAATAGAAGACCCAGAAATAAAACCACACACCTATGGATATTTGATTTTTGACAAAGAAGCCAAAATCATACAATGGAAAAAAGATAGCATTTTCAACGAAAGGTGTTGGTCTAACTGGATATCTACATGTAGAAAAATGCAAGTAGATCCATACTTATCACCCTGCACAAAACTAAAGTCCAAGTGGGTCAAAGACCTCAACATAAAACCAGACACACCTAATCTGTTAGAAGAAAAAGTGTGGAATAGCCTTGAACTCATTGGCACAAGAGACAAGTTCCTGAACAGAACACCAACAACACAGGCTCTAAGATCAACAGTCAATAAATGGGACCTCATGAAACTGAAAAGCTTCTGTAAAGCAAAGGACACTTTCTTCAGAATGACAGGCTACAGACTGGGAAAGGATTTTCACCAACTCTATAACAGAGGGCTAATATCCAGAATATATAAAGAACTCAAGGAGTTAAACAGCAACAAATCAAGTAATCCAATTAAAAAATGGGGGACAGAGCTAAACAGAGAATTCTCAATAGAGGAATATCAAATGACAGAGAAACACTTAAAGAAATGTGCAATGTCCTTAGTCATCAGGGAAATGCAAATCAAAATGACCCTGAGATTTCACCTTATACCCATCAGAATGGCTAAGATCAAGTGACAACACATGTTGGAGAGGATGTGGAGAAAGGGGAGCCCTCTTTCACTGCTGGTGGGAATGTAAACTTATATAACCACTTTGGAAATCAATCTGGTGCTTTCTCAGCCAATTAGGAATAGTGCTTCCTCAAGATCCAGCTATACCATTCCTAGGCATATATCCAAAATATGCTCAAGTACACAGCAAGGACATTTGCTCATCCATGTTTGTAGCAGCTTTATTTGTGATAGCAGAATCTGGAAACAGCCCAGATGTCCTTCAGTTGAGTAATGGATACAGAAATTGTGGTACATCTACACAATGGAATATTACTGAGCAGTTAAAAACAAGGAAATCATGAAATTTGCAGGCAAATGGTGGGAAGTTGAAAAGATCCTGAATAAGGTATCCCAGAAGCAAAAAGACACACATGGTATATACTCAGTTATAAGTGGATATTTGTAATATAGGATAAACCTACTAAAATCTCTACACCTAAAGAAGCTAAGCAAGAAGGAGGACCTGGGTAAGATGATCAATCTTCACTCAGAAAGGCAGACAGACAAACATCCCAAGAGGGAGAAAACAGAGGACAGGACATGAGCCTTCCACAGAAGGCCTCTGAAAGACTTTACCAGCAAGGTATTGAGGCAGATGCTGAGAGTCATAGCCAGACTTTGGGCAGAGTACAGGTAATCTTATGAAAGAATGGGGAAATGAAAGATCCAGAGGGAACAGGAGCTCCACAAGGAGACCAAAAGAACCAAAAAAATCAAACAACAGGACAGGAGCCCACCACAGAGGGCTGTTGACTTTACCCAGCAAGGTATTGAAGGAGATGCTGAGACTCATAGACAAACTTTGTGCAGAGTGCAGGAAATCTTATGAAAGAAGAGAGAGATAGGAAGACCTAGAGGGGACAGGAGCTCCACAAGGAGAGCAAGAGAACAAAAATTCTGGCCACAGGGGTCTTTTCTGAGACTCCAACCAAGGACCATGTTTGGAGATAACCTAAAACCCCTACACAGATGTAGGCCATGATAGCTCAGTATCCAAGTGGGTTTCCTAGTAATGGGAACAGGAACTGTCTCTGATGTGAACTCAGTAGCTGGCTTTTTGATCACCTTCCTCTGATGGGGAAGTAGCCTTACCAGGCTACAGAGGAAGACTGGAAGACTATGCAGCCAGTCCTGATGAGACTTGATAGACTAGGGTCAGATGGAAGGGGAGGAGGACCTCCCCTATCGGTGGACTGGAGCAAAGGCATGGAAGGAGAAGAGGGAGGAAGGGGGGGGATTGGGATGGTGTTGGTTTAGAGTTCTTTTGGAATGTATACAATTTACTCTTGTTCATTCACATGTTGATTTCTCTACCCCACTATCTGGTTTCAATCCTGACATTGCACTGTGATGCTTATTCTAAGCATCACCTGTCTCAAGTTTGTGTAAACATGCCACCATTTGTTCTCTATATTGTCAGTTAAAACAACCAGCCCCAATGCTGAGCAATGGAGAGGCTAGGGTGGGACATCCTGGTCCAGAGTTGGAGGAAGAAGGAGGAAGCTGGGGAGGAGAGAAGGGAGAATCTGGAGGAGAGGTCTTGGAACCACATGGAGAGATGGGACCAGACCTCAGATATGACTAACTAAAAGCAAGTATAATGAGTGAAGAATGAATGGTAGGAAACTATGTGGGCTTGGAGGTTTAGGATAGAATAACTATTGCCCAGCATTGTGCTCTAGGTTAATTAAATTAATCCCAGTCTCTGTGTGGTGATTTGGGTATACAGCTGGTTTAGGAATAACTGCCCATTAACTAAAAGCTATATAAATAGTTAATATTAATAACAACAAATGGCGGCCCACTAATCTAAGTATCCACACCCTTTGAATCTTACTTTAACATAATTTGGTGGAGGAAATAAGCTCCCAGTGATAAAACCCAAACTTAAAACCTAAAAACTCCCAGGTCAATTACTGTCTCTTTAAGAGAGACCCTTAAACAGGCCCAGGAGCAAAAAACAGCCTGCTGTGGGCAGACCTGAGACTTAACAAAACAAAACTGACTGCCACTACAGTCTAACAAGAGGGGTACACAAGCATGGCTTCCTTATACTGTGGCTGGCTCAGCTTGTTAGGCCCAGCATGAGCCTAATTTCCAGAAGGGATGAAGAGAACTCAGGAGACAGAACTCATCAATGCAAAATCGCAAGAGGTTTATTTTAACCATTGCGCAATGGGGTCACCCCTGCTGGTTAGCAAGGAATGGCACTGGGAGACAAAGGCACAGGAATTTTCAGGGGTTGCAGTCTTGGCAATTCAGGATTGGATGAGGTATTTAACTTTTAAAATAATTGGTTGGTTCTGGGCACCCTTAGATCTGGTCAGCCCTGTCATAAATATCTGGGGAATATCTGATCTTCAAGTCAGTTTGGAATTTTCTGCCATATGAGATATAGCCACAGTTCAAGGTGGGAGAATGATTAACTCATCCTGTGTCTGTTCTGAGGAGTGGGGGCTGCAGGCTTTGATCAAAGGTCAGGAGCTATTCAGGAGAAGGATTGGGGCCATTTGGCCCAGTTTCCAAACAAAGTTTATCTCACAGGTGCCGGCCAGTGATTTTCTCTCCACCTAGTAGAGATCTCTGCTTGTTCTCTTTCTTGTCTCTGCCCTCGCAGAATGCCACTGTCAGGAACTTTTACATTCTCTGTTCTCTGGAGAAGCACTAAGAGGCTTTAATTAACATGGGCCTTAAACTTGAAAATATAAGTTATAAGGCAATTAAAGAAATATAGGTTACAAAGTTAGTCTGATTCTTTCAAGCTCAGCTCAGAAAGAAAGGAACTGGAGGCAGACAGACCTCTATACAGAGCTTGGCCTAAAACAGCATCTAAAATAAAAAATGCCATGGCAGAGGGTGTTTTAATCCCTTTTGGCTTTGTTTTGGTTGTCATAGCCATGGATCTGATTGCAATATGTTTAATGCCTTCTCTAAGAAATGTGAAGGAGAAAATGGGGAAAACGCCAAGGAATGGAATACTATGTTACAGACAATAGAAAGGGCACTCTTCCTAATAATTAGATTAATAATGGCTAAAATCCAAAGCTCTCTGGCTGCAAGATACTTGTCAGCTTTTTCTGGTTAAGGATCTGCTAATCCACTGAAACATCAACTAAATTCCAAAAAATAACCAACTGGACTTTGCTTGTTACCACATAAATTGACACAGCTGACTCAAAACTTAAAATTTTCTTGTCTCTTGGCTTAATTTTCATTTAAAGGCTTTGAGTTACAATGATATGGATTGGAGAAAAAATATTTGATGAAGTTGATGAAGGCACGTGCACACAAAGTAAAAAAAAAAAAAAAAAAAAGAGGCAGATCTTGAGTTCCCAATCAGCCTAATTTACATAATAAAAGCCAGGATGGCAACTCCTGCTGTTTAGTCACTTGCAAAGATAGTCTAAGCTTCAAAATGACAAAATTTGCCTTATGGTTACCATGTAAATTCTTTTTTCCTAATAATAAATATTATGTCCTTATTGATCTAAAGGTTGGATTCACATCAAGTTTAGGTTTATGTAAGGAGAGATAATGTCACACTACTCTAAAAAGGCCAGCCAATGTCAAAAAACTGGTACTTCCACAAAACTGCTTAAAAAAGGCATTTTGGTTTAAGAAATATGTTCTGTTGGTCAATGTAAGAACTCAGAATTCGGGAGGGAGACAAACATACAAACTGCATGCCCCCTATGTCAAAAAACTTTTAAATGCTGACTAAATTAAGATGTCACACTGCTCTGGAAGTTGGCTTATCCTTTCAAACATGAGACATTTTCATGGGGGAACAAATGTTGGTCATGCCTGATGCAAAAAAGACACAGGAGGCTTACAGGTGGCAAAGTACACGCCAGCCTGGTTACGTCCTAAAAACTCAAAAATTATAATTCCTATGTTTAAAAGACAGAACTGTCCATCCCATATGAAAAAGGGGGCAAGCCAAAGACAGCCAAAACAAATGTAAAAACCCAGGTACAAGATGCCTAGGGTATGCTTTAAAAGTAAAAGGGAGTTTATGTAAAATTTGGCTATAAAGGCATAACTGCCCATTCTATATGAAAAAAGAAATAGGACAAAAATAGCTACAACATATATAAAAATCTAGGCCTAAACCTCTGAACAGATACAAGATGCCTAGGATATTAAAAAGTTTATATAAAATTTACTTAAAACATGCCTTTTCTTTTGCTCAAGGCAATCAGTTTGTCTCACTAATGGGAGGCCTTCTCTCAGGAGATAGGTAACAGCTTGGCCTAATGCAACAGGCACCCAAGAGCCCAAAAAAGATATTTTGATCTATCCAACCTTGTTTTGATTTCAACATGATTGTATGTTCAATAATAATGGTAACTTATATTGCTGAGCCCTTTACATGCACACAACTCTAAAACTGACTGAGACATAAAATATGTCTCCAGCCAGAACTTCAACAATACATGACCAATAAATCCTTGGCTATAATATCCTCAAAATTTATTATGCCATTCTTTTAATTGACATAGATAAAATTGGTTTACAGTTTAGTTTCATCCTAAACATCTCATACATTTATAATTTTAGAACTGTACAATGCCTATGAGAAATTATATCTTTGCAGAACAAAAGGACCAGACACTGGAGATGCTGGATCAAACAAAACAGGATTCATCCTTCAGCTTGCTGAGACATTGACACATCTTCTCCAGCATTTTGCTTGTTCCTGCCTCAAGTGCTTCAATCACTGTTTCTCATCAAAGCCTGTTCTCAAGAGAGCTTTGAAGAATGCTACTAATCTCAACTGATCCAGCATTTTAGACTGTTCCAAACAGGACATCTATTAGGCCTAAAATTTCTCAACATTCAAAGACTTGGACCACAAATGTTAATGCTTGCATAATTGGTGTTTTCCAATTTCCTTTGGGCCCCCTAATAGGATTTCTGCGTGTCAAAAATGTCAGCTAGAAGAAATTCATGAGAACAACATCCAATTTTCCTTAAAGAGGGTTGGGTAGGTTTTTGGTTGTTTTCTATGACTATTAATGTTTATTGTTGTTGGGAGATGGTTAAAAAGTATTAGAAAACAAAGTTAGACTAAGGGATTTCTCTCTTTTCCTTTTTCTTTTCTCTATCTTTCTTAGAAAAGGAGAAAAGGGGTTGAAAAAAAGAAAGGGGAGTACAAGGATATCTTATAGGAACAATAAGACAAAAGGTAGATTGTTGACTCTACTCAACTTAAGGTTTTATTTGCTAGTCTCAAATAAGGTTAATTTTAACTCTGGTATAGAATTTTGTATATTGATGCAAAAATAAGTCTATTTTTTAATATATTGGTAAATTTTAGTATATTGATACAAATTGAAGGTTACTTCCAATACTTTTAAACTGCTATTACAAACTGTTTAGAGTATTAGGTAATAGTTAATTGTTAGTTAATCAACTCATAGTCATGTCAGACACTAGTCTAATTTATTACAGGAGTATACATCCTAGGTTTAACAGTAAGGTATGGTTTTGTAGACAGATCGATTATATAAAGATAGGTAGTCTTCAAAAACTTCAGAGACCTACAGAATATGGCATTTAAAAATGTCTTTATTATTTTAAAGATTCTTTGACAATGAGACATGTCATCTCCTGGCAGCACCCCATCTACCTGAAAGAAGATAATGAGCATCGAAGAACCTCCAGGTGGAGATGGCTTCAAATGTGGCAAACAAGCCACCTGGGTAAAAAGAAAATGCCCTCCTCTAACGACAGACAAAATTCTGCTAAAAATGGGCAAGCTTAAATGCAGGACAAGTCGACTGCCAAATTCTGCCAAGACAGGGTAAGCAAGTTCTAAATAGTTCCTGCTTCACGTTTATGAATTGCTGTTAACTTGTTTGTAAATCAGCAAGAAAAAGAAAAAAAGGGGGGAGAAAATAAGCAAAGACCATTCACACACACATGCTCAAGGTAACAAATGGATCAAGTTAAGAACTTTAACTTTAATGAATTCCCACAAGCTTACAAAAAGCAATGTTGATTTCAGCTAGCATCCCTCTGCAGGAACTGCAGCAAGTTAAGGTTCCCAGTTCCATAGCATCAGCCCAGATATTCACACAGACAGACAATCAGACATATAGACCTGTACATATTCATATGTACATTCAATGGACAATGAAAAATGAGCTCCTTACATATAGACAATTGGCATATACTCATGTAACATATGTACAAAAACCAGACATACATACATATTTACATGTAAACACCTATCTATATACATATTTATAACTCATGGATGAAGCAAATTCCAGCCAACTTTCATTCAATGGGCTTCCACCACCAGGCTTCTGCCAGTGGTGTGTGTGTGTGTGTGTGTGTGTGTGTGTGTGTGTGTTCTTGCTCTATTTATTGTATAGTCTTTAAACCTCTGAGATAAAGCTTCCAAAAAAAGAATTACCTCATAGTCAAAAAGGTAATTGATCACAAAACAGATGAATTCAAAAATACAATTTACATGTTTTAAAATGAAATATTTTTTATCTATGTATCCATTACATAAGTTCATAGTGAGTTCGGAATGACAAAGGTTGACAAGGCCTAAAGGATAACAGGGTCTAAGGTCTAACTGCTACAAGAATATATGTCTTTTCAATTAAGGCTGACCTGGCTACACATTTTTCAGCTATCTTTGGGGCAATAATCTTATCTGTCTTTCATTCCAAGAAACAAAGTAAATTTAAAATGACAGTATACAATGCCATAGGTGACAAGGTATAAGGAATTACAACAGAACAGTTTGTATATAATGACATAATTTGGGTTCAGGGGAGGTTTAAACCAACTTGCTTACATTTATGGTGTATACCAGGATTCATAATGAAGGCTTACCTTGAAGACACAACTCTGTCTTAAACCTGTCTCCTAGTGAGGTATCTGGAGATCCACAAAGGCATTTATTGCAGCCATAAACTTTCTAAGTTTCTTTTAAAAGTTCTAAAGCAACTTAACCTTTAAAATTGTTTGAATCAAGTCAGTAATTCCATAATCAAGAATTAATTCATCTGAACAGCAGTAAATACCCAGAGAGTGACTATTCACACCATACCAGAGAGATGCAGCTGTGCACAGATAATGAATGTCAGAGACTGGAAGCAGTTCTGGGGTGTGTCATAGTACAGACCTTGCAAAACACTGGATCCCCTTCCAGAAGGCCCACCTGCCCTTTTAACAGAATGGCTCCTGACAGTGGAGAAAGGGGAACACTCCTCCATTGCTTGTGGGAGTGCAAACTTGTACAACCACTTTGGAAATCAATCCGGTGCTTTCTCAGAAAACTGGGAATAGCTTTACCTCAAGACCCAGCAATACCTCTCCTGGGTATATACCCAAAAGACACTCTGCCATACAACAAGGAGACTTGCTCATCTATCTTCACAACAGCTTTATTTGTAACAGCCAGAATCTGGAAATAACCTAAAAGTCCTTCAACCAAAGAATAGATAAAGAAACTGTGGCACATTTACACAATGGACTACTACTCAGCTATTAAAAACAAAGAAATAATGAAGTTTGCAGGCAAATGGATGGAACTAGAGAAGACTATCCTTGAGTGAGATTAACACAGACCCAGAAAGATGCACATGGTATACGCTCACTTTTAAGTGGATTTTAGCCGTATAGTACAGGATAAGCACACTATGAGGCACAGACCCAAAGAAGAAAATTAAGAGGAGCCATGAAAGGATGCATAAACTCACTCAGAAGGGAAGTTAGAATATACAGATATAATGGTTGAAGAGAGGGAACAAGGTAGATTAGCAGACACAGAGAGTTAAGAATGTGGAGGTCAGACCTGAGAGAGCAAGGGCGAGAGGACAGAAGGCCTGCAGAGAAAAGAGACACTGAGGGTGGGCGCGTCTCTGTGACAAGCTGGGGACCTAAGTCAGGGTAGGCTTCTGGGAGGATATGAAGGGGACTCAAGCAGAGACTCTTAGTAGCAGAGGCCATAGAGACTGAAGAGGACACCCTCTAACTAGTCTTCTAATAAATAGTGGGGAACACCAGCCCACCCACAAAAATTTTGACTCAAAATTTACCCTGCCTATGAGATGTGCAAGGATAAAGATAAAGCAGATAAGAGTAAGATTGAGGGAACGCTCAAACAATGCCTGCCCCAACTCCCAACCAAAGACCTATGGTATCAGAGAGTGCCAACCCCTGAGAGCGCCAACCCCTGAGAGCGCCAACCCCTGAGAGCGCCAACCCCTGACACTATGAAGGATTCTCTGCTAAGCTTGCAGACTGGCTCTACCCAGCAGCGCCTCAAAGCAGGTGCTGAGAATCACAGCCAAACATTGGTTGATGTGTGGGAGTCTTGGGGAATAGTGGGAGGAAAGGGAAAAGGACCTGGAGGCGACAGGAGCTCCACGAGAAGACCAACAGAGCCAACTAACCAGGGCCCAGAGGGGTTTGCTGAGTCTGAAGCATCAACCAAGGACCATGCAGGAACTGGGCCTAGGCCCCCTACGGAGATGTAGCAGATGAGCAGCTTAAGCTTCAAGTGGGTCCTCTAGGAAGGGAAGTGGGGACTGGATCAGACAGGGGCTCACTCACTTAACAGCATTTGGATCACTTTCTCCTGGTGGGACCGCCTTGACAAGCCACAGGGGAAGAGGACACATTCAGTCCTGATGCAACTTGGTCAGCTGGGGTGGATGGGAAAGGGAGCGCCCCTTTTCCTCAGAAAAAGGGAGGGGAGGGGGGAGGTCAAGAGAGAAAAGGGGAACTGGGAGGGGAGGAGGGAAGGCGCTACAAGGATGTAAGGTGAGTAAGATAAAAAAAAAGAATGGTGTACAGTTTTGAATTATTTTTAAGCCATTTTTATTTCTTTTTTTGAGAACTCTGTTCAGACCTTTAACACATATTTATTTCCAGCTGTCTGCTCCTCTTGGGTGTGTCTGCTTATTTTTTTTCCTAGGGCTTTCAGCTGTGCCGTTAATTTGCTTCTATGAGATGTCTCCAATTTCTACATAAAGGCACTTAGTGCTTTGAACTTTCCTCTTAACAGTGCTTTGTGTCCCATACATTTGGGTATATTGTGCCTTCATTTTCACTGAACGTTAGAAAGTCCTTAATTTCTTTATATCTTCCCTAACTCAGTTGTCAATGAGTAGAAAGTTGTTCAGGTTCCATGTGTATGTAGGCTTTTTGTTATTTCTGTTGTTGTTGAGGTCCAGCTTTAGTCCATATAAGCTATAAGGGATTATTTCAATATTCTTATATCTGTAGATGCTTGCCTTGTGATCAACTATATTGTCAGTTTTGGAGAAGGCCCCATGAGATGCTAAGAAGGCATGTTCTGTTGTGTTTGGGTGATATGTGGTTCTGTAGATATGTTAGGTCCATTTGATTCATGACATTTGTTGGCGTCATTATTTCTCTGTTTAGTTTCTGTTTTGTTGCTCTGTCCTTTGGTGAGAGTGAGGTGTTGAACTCTCTCACTATTACTGTGTTAGGTTCGATGTGTGTTTTAAGATTTAATAATGTTTCTTTTACAAATGTGGGTGCCCTTGTATTTGGGGCATAGATGTTCAGAAATGAGGCGTTTTCTTGGTGGAATTTTTTCTTAATATGTATGAAGTGTCCTTTCTCATCTTTCTTGATTAGTTTTGGTTGAAAGTCTATTTTATTAGATATTAGAATAGCTACTCCAGCTTATTTCTTGTATCCATTTGCTTGGAAGAACTTTTTCTAGTCTTTTACTCTCAGGTAATAGCTTTGTGGCTGAGGTGTGTTTCCTGTATAGAGCAGAATGATGGGTCCTGTTTATGCATCCAGTCCTTTTATTGGAAAGTTGAGTCCATTCATGTGGATGGATATTAATGCCAGGTGTCTCTTAAATTTCTGTTATTTTGATGTTGATTGGGGTAGTGTGTATGTGCTTGCCTACTTTTTTTTTTCTGTAGTGAAGTTATTTATGTCTTGTATATTTTTTGGGTGTAGTTAACCTCTGGTGGGAGTTTTCCTTCTGGTATCTTCTGTAGGGCTGGGTTTATGCATAGATATTGTTTAAATTTGGTTCTATTGTGAAATACCTTGTTTTCTCCATCTTTGGTGATTGAAAGTTTTGCTGGATATTGTAGTATGGACTCACATCTGTAGTCTCAGAGTTTGCAAGATGTCTGCCCAGGGCTTTCTGGCTTTTATGCTCTCTGCTGAGAAGTCAGGTGTGATTCTGATAGATTTGCCATTATATCCTGCTTGGCCTTTTTCCCTTGGAGCTTTCAATATGTTGTTCTACACATTTAGTGTTTTGATTATTATGTGGCGGGAGTATTTTCTTTTCTGGTCTAATCTATTTGGTGTTCTGTAGGATTCTTAAATGCTTATAGGCATCTCTTTCTTTAGATTGGGGAAATTTTCTTCTATGATTTTGTTGAAAATATTTTCTGGGTCTTGGAGCAGGAAATCTTCTATTCCTATTATTCTTAAGTTTTTGTTTGTTTGTTTTTCTTTTTATGGCATCCTTGATTTCTTGGATGTTTTTTGTCAGGAATTTTTAGATTTAACATTTTCTTTGACAGATACACTGATTTCTTCCGTTGTATCTTCTACACCTGAGATTCTTTCCTCCATCTCTTGCATTCTGTTGGCGATGCTTACTTCTGCAGTTCCTGTTTTCTTCCCTAAGTTTTCCATCTCCAGGGTTTTCTTAGATTGTGCTTTGTTGTTTCTATTTCCATTTTTAGATCTTGAACCATTTTATTGATACCCTTCACCTGTTTGTATTTTCCTACATTTCTTTAAATTTGTTCAATTTCTTCACCATCTATTTATTTATTTATTTTTCTATTTATTCATCCATTTATTTATTTATTTATTTATTTATTTATTTATTTATTTATTTATTTATTTATTTATTTTTGGTGTTTCTTTCATTTATTTATTTCCTCCATAAAGGCCTCAAACTGTGTAACTGTATCTTCCTGTATTTCTTTAAGGATTTTATTCTTTTTCCTCCATTACCCTTTTCAGCATTGATTTAAAGACATTTTCTTGGCCAGGGCTGCTTTCTGTGGGTTGCTGGGTTCTGGGGATGCCATATTGCTCTGAATTTTGTTGATTGTGTTTTTTATGCAGACCTTTATCCATCTGGTTGTCTCTGGTCTTGGCTCGAAGTTCTTGGTGCTCCATTTGTTCCCAGAACCTGCTGGGTTTCTTTGTGCTCTCATGAGGTTCTGCCAGACTCCTCAAGACAGAGCACAGTGTATGGAAGGCTATATCCACATGTCTCTGGATTCCAGAGTCATCTTCATGATGGCAGGAGAATTCTGGAGGAACATGAACAAGTACTGGTAGGAATCAGCCTCGCAGGTGCTGGTGATTCGGGAATCTGCCATGCTGTGGCCAAGCAGACACTGTGCTCCTGGCACTCAGTTTTGGCTGGGCTCTACCATATTGGAATAAGGGTCCTGTATGCTGCTAATGTGCAGTCGGTCTCCAAAGGGGGACCAGTAGGACCGTGGGTGGCAGGTTGGAATGCTGTCCCCTGGTAACAAGGCGTTGCCCACAGCAATGTGGGAGGAATCGAGGTCTGGTTGGTGGTAGGGTGCACCCCTGGAACCAGGGACCTGTCTTGAGCACGGGCAAAGCACAGCATGCTCAACTTGGGCAACTCCTGGGCCCAGGAGACTGCCAAGCGGGACCTGCAACCGCATCCCCAGCTCCTGGGATACCCCCTCCCATCTGGGAAACACCTATGTTGTTGCTTTGGAGTCACTCCCCCAGGACTCACCGGATTTGCAGTCTCTGATCTTCTGCCAGTTATATGGTATGCACTGGATGATGCCATCTTGGAGGTCTCAAGACGGCTAGTTTTACTGTGTTAATCCCACCAATCCATGGGCACAGGAGATCTTTCCATCTTCTGATATCTTCTTCAATTTCTTTCTTCAGAGACTTTTTTTCTCATATGGAAAAAATTTTCTCAAAAGAACCCCTAGAACCTCTGCACAGACATAGCCCATGGCAGCTCAGTGTTCAGGTGAGTTCCCCAGTAGTGGGAACAGGGGCTGTCTCTGACATGAACTCAGTAGCCGGCTCTTTGATCACCTCCCCCTGAGGGTGGAGCAGCCTTACCAGGGCACAGAGGAAGACAATGCAGCCAGTCCTGATAGGGCCTGATAGGCTAGGCTCAGAAGGAAAGGGAAGAGGACATTCCCTATCATGGACTGGGGGAGGGGCATGAGAGGACATGAGGGAGGGAGGGTGGGATTAGGAGAGGATGAGGGAGGGGGCTACAGAGGGAATACAAAGTGAATAAACTGTAATTCATAAAAATACAAATTAAAAAAATTCTCACTCTCTTGCTTAGAGTTACACCAAGATATTTTATATTATTTGTGGCTATTGTGAAGGGTGTTGTTTCCCTAATTTCTTTATAGGCCCATTTATTATTTGTATACAGAAGGGCTACTAACTTTTTTGAGTTAATTTTTTAGCCAGACATTTTGCTGAAGGTGTTGTATCAGTTGTAGGAGTTCTCTGGTGGAATTTTTGGGGTCACTTATGTATACTATCATATTAGTGATACTTTTACTTCTTCCTTTTCAATTTGTATCCTCTTGATCTGCTTTACTTGTCCTATTGCTCTAGTTAGAAGTTCAAGTATTATATTGAATAGATAAGGAGTGGGCAGCCTTTTCTTGTCTCTGATTTCAGTGGAATTGCTTTAAATTTCTCTACATTTAATTTAATGTTATATTGGATTTTTGTATGTTGACCCATCCCTCCATCTATAGGATGAAGCCTTCTTGAACATGGTGGATGATATATTGATGTGTTTTGACATTTGTTTGCAATTCACTTAAAATCTGAGTATGGTCAGATAGGACACATGGTTATTTCACCTTTTCAAAGTTTCTGGAGATTTGTTTCGTGTCCCTTTATGTGATTGTATTTAGAGAAGCTTTTGTTAGCTGCAAAGTAGAATGTATATTCTTTGGTGTTTGGGTAGAATATTTGTGATCTTTTAAATGACATTTACTTTTAAATATTTCATCATCTTTAGGTAGAAATTTATGTTCATATGTGTGTGTGTACAACTCATTACAAACACTACAATGTACTCTGCTACATTCACCTGTTTGGTGACATTCAGTGGTGTGTGTGTGTGTGTGTGTGTGTGTGTGTGTGTGTGTGTGTGTGATTTGTTATATATATCATGGCTCTTTAATTCTTGGTAATCTCCCAATCACAAGCATATCCTTTATATAACTTCTACTTGGTTGTGAACATTTAAAAATGTAACATCAAGCTGAGCACAGTGATGCAGTCCCAGCACTTGTGGAGGCAGAGGCAGGCAGATCTCTGAGAGTTTGAGGTCAGCCTGTTCTAAAAAGCAAGTCCAGGCCAGCCAGGACTATGCTTGAGAAACCCTGTCTTGAAAAACACACAAAAGCAAAAACAAAAACAAAACAAAGTAACTTTTATGTTGGCCTATGTGTTGCATGAATGTGACAGTGTGCGTGAAGCAGAGGACAACCAGAGTAGGCTCTCCCTAACATGATTCCTAGTATTTTAATTCAGATCCCCAGGCTTGGGAAAAGCACTGTTACCTGCTGAGGCATCGTCCCAAACTTTTATGTTTTGATTGCACCACGTTTGCAGTCATATCCCCCATACTAAAAAAACTTCTTACTGCCCTCGGGATACATAAGGAAAAGAAACATGATCCTCATGCTTCTGTATGTTTGTCATTGTCTTCAGTAAGCTTCATAGTCTGGAAAGAAGTGGGTGACTATTAAGTCAATGGCTTTCACACTGCTCATTGGTAATGTTTTGTTCTCTGTTTTCTGCAGCCTTTCACTGTAACTGCAACAAATCTGGACATAGTGAATGATATTATAAAAAAAAAAATTATGACAATTGCTGGGAATACCTGTGACTCAAAACCCTAAATTTTTACCTGAAAATCAAGTTTCCTTTTTGTGGCAAATACATATTTAATATCTGTGTAAACATCACTGTCAGATACCTGATTATTCTGGGTATCAATTTCCAATTCTTTCATCTCCATTTTAAGCATAGCAGATACAATGTTACATTAGTCTATGTATAGGCATTGCTATTGTATTCTTGTTTGAAAATTTCTGTAGAAGACGGTCTGTATCTCCTGGTTGAAGAAAATACCTAAGCCCCAGGGAAGCCTTTAAACAATAAAGATGCCAAGACCTTTTAAACTTTCAAATCTTAGGCCTTAGCTGACCAGACTCTAATCTATCTCGCCTAGGTTAACCCATCCACCTTCCTCACCGAGCCACATGGCTAGCTATCCTCTAAGCATCCACAAACAAGTCTGTCTTCCTACACGTCTCCTGGAAAAAAAGAAAATCTCCTCCTGCCTTCCCAGAGTTCCTTTCTCCCTACCAGAAAGTCCTGCCTTCTACTTCCTTCCACTTCAGCCCAGCTGATTGGCCGATCAGCTCTTTATTGACAGCTGCTACACCCACACAAGCCATTCCTCCACTTATTTCATGTGAATGTCAATCCATCCAACAGTGAAGCTCACACATATAGTCAAGTGCAAGGAACAACATGAGTTTTGATGTGCATGTTGTACATGAACATACTTGTATACATGTTCATAAGCCCAAGGAATATTGTATAACATTGTAAATATCAATTTTCAGATATGTTTTTGGGCCACATTTTCTTTGCTAGTTCCTTTTTCATACTAATATATTCCTTCAGGACTAAGTCTCAATAATTGCTTAATGACAGATTTGCTATGCAGTTTGAAATAGAAAATGTACTAAAGCCATATGCCCTGCATTCTGGCCCTGAAAAATCCAATGCAAGAAGCCTGAATTGACTGGAAAGGAGGGGGATGATACTTGAAAGGGACCATTGATGTCAGCCATTTAATTATTCGTTCACTCATTCGTGTGTGTGTGTGTGTGTGTGTGTGTGTGTGTTCTCCTTATTGTCTTAGTAAATAATATCACATTAGTAAATAATACCGTTTGAGGTATATTCTTGCCTCTTCAGTGGATCTGTGACATAATACAATGGAACCCAGGGTGTGGGCAGTAAATTGTGGAACTTGTTTTCTGAATCTGGCCCTGTTTCTAGGTCAGACTCCGCCCCCCCCCCATCCCTTATATGTTCTCAGTGTAAATAATAATGTCATCCATGTTGTAAAATAGCAGTGAGAAAGCCATGCAGTAGTGGTGAGGGCCTTTAATCCATCTCCCATGAGGCAGAGGGATCTCTGTGAGTTTGAAGCCAGTCTGGTCTACAAAGTGAGTTCCAGGTGACAGCCAAGGCTGTTCCATAGAGAAACTGTATCTAAAAACCCAAACCAAAAAACTATCAGAATAATTCAGCTACAACAAACATTTTGAGGTATTGACTTCATTCTGATTTACTGAAACAAAGACATTGGAATCATGACACTGAAGTGATGGTATCTGTGGAATTTTTTTTTTTTTTTTTAGATTTGCATGGCTTTTGATCTCATTTATTTTTCAAACTAAAATATTACATTTCCACCTTTTCCTTCTGCCAAATCCTCCTGTATGTCACTCATTGTTCTCTTCAAATTCACGGCCCCCTTTTTTGTTACTTGCATATAGATAGAAGCCAGATGTATAGATGACAGATAAATGATAGAATCTGCTCTCATTTTTAAATTTTTTTATACTTTGTATCCCAGCTGTAGCCCCCCACCCTCCAGCACTTCCCAATCCTGCCCTCCCCTCTTTCTTCTCCTCCCATGCCCCTCCCCCAGTCCACTGATAGGGGAGGTCCTCCTCCCCTTCCATTTGACCCTGGTCTATCGGGTCTCATCAGGACTGGCTCATTGTCTTCCTCTGTGGCTTGGTAAGGCTGCTCCCCACTTAGGGGGAGATGATCAAAGAGCCAGCCACCAAGTTCATGTCAGAGACAGTCTCTCGTCCCCTTACTAGGGAACCCACTTGGAGACTGAATTGCGATGGGCTGCATCTGTGCAGGGGTTCTAGGTTATCTCCATGAATGGTCCTTGGTTGGAGAATCAGTCTCAGAAATAACCTGTGTCCATATTTTTCAGTTCTGTTGCTCTCTTTGTGGAGCTCCTGTCCCCTCCAGGTCTTTTTATTTCCCCTTTCTTTCCTACGATTCTCTGCACTCTGCCCAAAGTTTGGCTGAGTCTCAGCATCTGCTTTGCTACCTTGCTGGGCAGAGTCTTTCAGAGGCCCTCTGTGGTAGGCTCATGTCCTGTTCCCTGTTTTCTCCCTCTTGGGATGTCTATTTGCCTTTCTGAGTGAGGACTGATCATCTTACCCAGGTCCTTCTTCTTGCTTAGCTTCTTTAGGTGTGCAGATTTTAGTATGTTTATCTTATAGTATATGTCTAATATTCACTTAGGAGTATTTCCCATGTATGTCTTTCTGCTTCTGGGATACCTCACTCAGGATGATCTTTTCTAGTTCCCACCATTTGTCTGCAAATTATGATTTCTTTTTTTTTTTTAATAGCTGAGTAGTATTCCATTGTGTAAATGACCACAATTTCTTTATCCATTCCTCAGTTGAGGGACATCTGGGTTGTTTCCAAATTCTGGCTATTGCAAATAAAGCTGCTACAAACAGCTTTATTGAGCAAACGTTCTTGTTGTATACTTGAGCATCTTTTGGATATATGCCTAGAAGTGGTATAGCTTAAGGTAACATTTAAGGTAGATCTTAAGGTAGCACTATTACTAATTGGCTGAGAAAGCACCAGATTGATTTCCAAAGTGGTTGTACAAGTTTACATTCCCACCAGCAATGGAGGAGGGTTCCCCTTTCTCCACATCCTCTTCATCATGTGTTGTCACTTGAGATTTTTATCTTAGCCATTCTGATGGGTGTAAGGTGAAATCTCAGGGTCATTTTTATTTGCATTTCCCTGATGACTAAGAACCTTGTGTTTCTCTGCCATTCAATATTCCTCTATTGAGAATTCTCAATAATCCAAATATTATTTGGATTACTTGATTTATTGCTGTTTTACTTTTTGAGTTCTTTATATATTCCAGATATTAGTCCTCTGTTAGTTATAGGATTGGTGAATATCCTTTCCCAGTCTGTAGGCTGTAGTTTTGTTCTGATGACAGTGTCCTTTGCTTTTTGTCCAGAAGCTTTTCAGTTTCATGAGGTCCCATTTATTGTTGATCTTAGAGCCTGTGTTGTTGGTGTTCTGTTCAGGAAGTTGTCTCCTGTGCCAATGAGTTCTAGGCTGTTCCCCACTTTTTCTTCTAACAGGCTTTGTGGGTCTGGTTTTGAGATCTTTGATCCACTTGGACTTTAGTTTTGTGTATTGTGATAAGTATGGATCTATTTACATTTTTCTACATGAATTTATCCAGTTAGAACAGCACCATTTGTTGAAGATGCTGTCTTTTTTCCATTGTATGGTTTTGGCATCTTTGTCAAAAAATCAGGTGTCTATAGGTGTGTGGTTTTATTTCTAGGTCTTCAATTCCATTGATCCACCAGTCTGTTTCTATGCCAGTACCATGCAGTTTTTATTACTGCTGCTCTATAGTACAGCTTGAGATCAGGCATAGAGATACCTCCAGAAGATCTTATATTGGAGAGGACTGTTTTAGCTATTCTGGGTTTCTTCTTTTTCCATATGAAGTTGAGAATTTTTCTTTCAAGGTCTACAAAGAATTGTTTTGGTAATTTGATGGGAAATGCATTGAATTTGCGGATTGCTTTTGGTAAGATGACCATTTTTACTATGTTAATCCTACCAAGCCATGAGCATGGCTTTCCTTCTTCTGATATCTTCTATTTCTTCAGAGACTTGAAGCTTTTTTTTATACAAGTCTTTGACTTGCTTGGTTAGATTTACACCAAGGTGCTTTATGTCTTTTGTGGCTATTGTGAAGGGTGTTGTTTCCCTAATTTTTTTCTCAGCCTATTTGTCTTTTTTATTCAGGAGGACTACTGATTATTTTGAGTTAATTTTGTACTCAGCCACTTTGCTAAAAAGGTGTTTATCAGCTGTAGGAGTTCCCTGGTATAATTTTTTGGGTAACTCAAGTGCACTATCATATTATCTGTAAATAGTGGTATTTTGACTTCGTCCTTTCCGATTTGAATCCTGTTGATCTCCTTTGTCTTATTGCTCTAGCTAGGAGTTCAAGAACGATGTTGAAGAGAGTGGGCAGCCTTGCCTTTTCCCTGATTTCAGTGGGATTGATTTAAACTTCATTTAGTTTGATGTTGGCTCTAGGCTTGCTGTATATTGCCTTTACTATGTTTAGGTATGTTCCTTGTATCCCTGATATCTCCAGGACTTTAAACATGAACAAGTGTTGGAATTTATCAAATGTCTTTTCAGTGTCTAAGGAGATGATGGTGTGGTTTCTTTCAGTTTGTTTATATGGTGGATTATATTGATGGATTTTCATATATTGAAGCACCCCTACATATATTGGATGAAGACTACTTGGTCATAGTTGGTATCTTTGATGTGTACTTGGATTCGGTTTGCTAGTATTCGCCGAGTATTTTTGTATCAACATTCATAAGGGAGATTGGCCTAAAATTCTCTTTCTTTGTGGGTCTTTATGAGGTTTAAGTATCAAGGTGACTGTGGTTTCATAGAATGAGTTTGGTAATGTTCCTTCTGTTTCTATTTTGTGGAATAGTTTGAAGAGAATTGGAGTTAGCTCTTCTTTGAAGGTCTGGTAGAATTCTGCGCTGAAACCATCTGGCCCTAGGTTTTTGTGTGTGTGTGTGTGTGTGTGTGTGTGTGTGTGTGTGTGTGTGTGT
>NW_026596064.1:964532-974400 GCF_907164565.1 Psammomys obesus
TGTGTGTGTGTGTGTGTGTGTGTGTGTGTGTGTGTGTGTGTGTGTGTGTGTTTTTTTTGTGCTTTTGATTTTGGTGTTTTTTGGATGGGAGACTTTTTATGGCAGCTTCTATTTCCTTAGAGAATATAGGAGTATTTAATCTATTTACCTGGTCTTAATTCAGCTTTGGTAAGTGGAATTTATCAAGAAAATTGCCCATTTCATTTAAATTTTCAAATTTTGTGGCGTATGTATAGGCTTTTGAAGTAAGACCTAATAATTGTTTGGATTTCCTCAGTGTCTGCTATGTCCCCCTTTTCATTTCTGATTTTGTTGATTTGGATAGTGTCTCTCTGCCTTTTAGTTTGGCTAAGGGTTTGTCTATCTTGTTGATTTTCTCAAAGAACCAGCTCTTAGTTTCATTGGTTCTTTGAATTGTTCTGTTTCTAGTTTGCTTTCCCTGCTCTCATTTTTTTTTGTCTTTGAAATACACCTATGCAGACATTTAAATATAATTCAGAAAGCTGCTAAGTGAAGTAATACAGAATAAAAATAATTTTCTTTTGAAATGTTTACTGTTCCTGTTAGAATACCCAGGACAAAAGTGAAGGTAGAGTATATCCACTCAGTTTAGCTTGGTTGTTTTGTTGCTGTGTTTTTCAAGATAGTCTTTGGTTTTTGTTTTGTTTTGTTTTGTTTTTGAGACAGGATTTCTCTGTGTAGCGCTATCTGTCCTGGAACTCATTTTGTAGGCCAGGTTGGACTCAAACTTACAGAGATCTGCTTGCCTCTACCTCCCAAGTGCTGGGATTAAAGGCATGAGCCACCATGCCCCGAGGTCTTAAAATTTTTAAGCTCTCTACCTCAGCATCCTGTGTTCTGGGAATACAGGCATGAGCCAAAGCACCTGGCTCTTTTTATTATTTTTGTTTTGCTTTTTTGTATGACAATTATAGTTCCAAGTCAACAAGAGAAAAAAAAAAAGTATGTGCAGAGAGAGAGAGAGAGAACAAACACACATTGTAATCATATTTAAATAGCTTGCATTAATTTATTCAAATTTTATCTAGAATTAAAGCTTGCAACTGCTTTGTACCATAGGTCTCCAGAGAAATCCTGAGAACCTTTCATTCTTGTTGGCTCCTTAGCAGTGATTTTTTTGCTACATTTTCCAACCACCCTCAGTTCTCAAGTGTGTCTTGAAGCCCAGGCTGATGTTACTATGATCATCCTGCCCTAAACACTGAATGCTGTTGTAATATTTGGCTAGCATGTAGCGTTACATCTGTGCAGGGAGTGCAAGAGCTCACTGTGACATCTGGAATGAATGAGAAATGGACAAAATGGACAAAAGAGTTTCCTCTTTCAATTCCTGAAAGAAGGAAATCTACATTTTTAATACAGAATCTTTGAGAATTCTTTATAGAGGAAGGAATTAAAGCAAACAAAATATTGTAAAATGGGGTGTGACTTTCTATCCTGCAAAGTGCTTCTTTGTAGGGTGTGCGCATTTTCAGTGTTCTTTGGCTTTATTCTGGTAGTTTTCTCTGGGAAAGCAGTGGTTAGAGGCATAAGGAAAACCACTCCACTACTTCATAGAAGCCTGGGTCAGAGAAGACATGAAAATGATCTCACTCTGTGAAGCTGCCAGGAATAGTATGTGAGAAAACACTGGTCAGAAGCATCCTTGAAGGTGTTGTTTACATGCGGAGAAAGTAGTAGGTAACACAAGACCAACATGCCTCATGTGTCAGGACACCTCATCCTGAAGCTCAAGGAGCAACCCAGAAACCGTCAGTTGAGCAGTGAGTCTCTTCCCTTCAAGTTTTCAAGTTCCCCAGCCTTTCAGCCCTTCTGTTGTTTTTATAAAAATTCCAATGAAACACAACTGATTTTTTTCCCAAAAAAAAAAAAAAAGGTAATAACAATTTTGGAAATGTTTTCACAAGAATGAGAATTCTGGGGCTGGAGAGATGGCTCAGCCGTTAAGAGTACTGACTGCTCTTCCAGAGGTCCCTGGCTCAATTCCCTGCACACATGTGGTGGCTCACAACTGTCTGTAACTCCAGTTCCAAGGGACCCAACACTCTCACCAAGACATACATGCAGGCAAAACACACACATAAAAATAAAAATTATAAAAATATTCCACAATTCTACTTAATATTTTTTTGTGATCACTACATGTGAATACAAAGCTAATTTGAATTTTTCATTTTTCATCTCTCAGTTTGAGCTTTAGGAAGTCATTAAATTTTTCTACAATTATTTAACAATCCCAACGTTTCCCAATACAACAGCACATGTTTCACTGGTCACAGAGATCTTAAGAATGATCACCAAAAATTTACTCTATCAGTTGCCAACAGTGCCTTGGGTAGGTGTGGGAATTTCTGCCCTACTTATTGGATTTTGTATAGGAATTTTAGCTTCTTAAGGGACTTGTACATACTGTAACAATTGTTTATTTAGAGGACAACTGCTCTGTTGTATATTGAGAAAGTTTTGTTGATTCCATACACTGTCTGGCATTTACTTTTCTGCCCTCTCTTTGTGATGATACTTGAGCCTTGACAGGAGGGAATATAATATAGACATACAGTTCTGCTTTCTAAAGTCTCTCTCTTCACATTGGCCAGTTGGGGATCTCTAGATTAATCACCATCACTAAAAAGACACTTCTCTGACAATGGCTGAGTGATGCACTGATCTATGGGTATAGAAAGATACAATTAGCAGTCAGTTTAATACTAATTACATTTATCAGGATAATAGTACCAGATTTTCTACTATGGCCTCTCTCCCATGTACAAAAAGTGGTACCAGGTATTGTTAGTATGTTGGCAGCCTGCTTCTGGGTTGCCTAGCAACCCATGATGTAATCATGTGTCAGCAGCCAGGTGCCCACACCTGGTAGGCGTGGTTACATTGCTCCTTAAAAGGATCAACCCGCTATTTTGTCTCTCTCTTGCCCGCTTGTCTCTCTTGGCTCTTGCCCTTTCTTGCCCTCTCCTCTCTCTCTGTTGGGGTACCCCCTTTCTCTTCTCCCTATCATGTCCTGCTCTCTCCTCCCTCTATCTTCATCTCCATCTAATAAAACTCTTTCATATAAAATCTGCTGTGTGCTTCATCATTGTCTTAATTGGTCCGAACAGGTATGGGGTCCATATTGTTCACTGGCTCTTAAACCCATTCAAAAAGTGGTTGGCAGATCCTATGTCAGTTGTGCCACTATGGCTCCACTGACTATACCTTGTAAGTCCACACAATATTGTACTTCAGAGTGTTATGGCTCAGTATTTCTGTTGGTTACTTTTATCTGCTGGTAGTGTGCATGACACAATGTAATACAGTTAAAACACTCAGTAAATTTCAAATCTAAATATCTGGCAGGTTTTGAGTTACATTTAAAGAGCTTAACTATAAAATATAATTATTAATTATGCAATTATAACAAATTATGTCAAAAGAATGACCCAGATTTTGGCCTATAACATTCCAAATAAATCCCCAATTTGTCAAAAGAAACACTGAATGTCCAACATCTTCACTGTAGTGATCCTTACCCTGCATAGAAACAAGTTTATGATCAAATTTAAGAGCAAGAGTACAGTAATCCTTAAATGATTCATAAAAGCTGGCAACAACCATGACTGTCATAACCCCACTCTGCCAGTCCAATAACTAAAAGCCACAGTAAGACTGTGTATGGTTCTCAAGCTTACATGGTAAATCACAGGCAGGAGTGATTGCAGCTCCCCTGGCTTCCCAAAATTGCCACCGTAATCCTACACTGAAAACAGAAAACACGAAGACAAAGCAGAAGGAAAAGAAAGGGTGATTCAAAGGAAATACTCTTGCGAACATCCATTTAAGCCTCTTTATAAAGAGCTCAGGATGTACTGAAAGTAGGAGGAGGACCATAATCAGAGGTGAAGAATCCAATAGGAAATGATAATGACATACTGGGAAAGGACATTCATAGGAAGAACCAGGGGCCAGGGGTAGAGACAGAGATTGATTTTAGACCATCAAATCACTGTGGAAGAAAATCTGATTCAAGCATCTTTCCAGTTTTCAGCATGAAACATTAGAGTGGTTGGGTGAGAAGAATCATCAAATTCAATCAGATTTAGAATCATCAAATTCAATCAGCATCTGCTCTTTTTCCTTCAGCTCTCCATCTTCACACTTGCACCCTTGTCTTAGGGTGGGAGGAGGTACCATGATAGTGGCAACTTTTATAAAGACGGCATTTTTGATTGGTTCTTGCTTATAGTTTTAGCTGTTTAGTCCATTAATATCATGGAGGAAAATGTGTTAGCATACTGTCATGCATGGTAAGAGAAATAGGTAAAAGTTCTATATCTAGATCCATGGGCAGCTGGCAGAGAGGAAAACTGGGCCTGACATGAGCTTTTGAAACCTCAAATCCCACCTTCAGTAACATACTTTCTCCAAAGATATGAGTCTATGGTAGACAACTATCATTCAAACTGTTGTGTTCAGGGAAGAATCTGAGAAAACTCACTTCAGATGGAAGCTAACAAAAAAAAAAAAAAAAAAAAAAAAAGCTTTTGTTGATTCTTTGTATCATTCTCTTTATTTCTAATTTATTGATTTCAGTCCAGAGTTTGATTATTTCCTGCCATCTACTCCTCTTGCGTATGTTTGCTTTTTTGTTGTTGTTGTTGTTGTTCTAGAGCTTTCAAGTGTGCTGTTAAGTCACTCCAGTTTCTTTATGAAGGAAGATACTTAGTGCTATTAATTTGCCTCTTAGTACTGCTTTCATTTTGTCCCATAAGTTTGGGTTTGATGTGCCCTTGTTTTCATTAAATTCTAGAGAGTATTTCTTCCCTGACTCAGTGATCATAGAGTAGAAAGTTGTTAAGTTTCCATGAGTTTGTAGGCTTTCTGTTGTTTCTGTTGTTGTTGAAGTCTAGTTTTAATCCATGGTGGTCTGATAGGATACAAGGGGTTATTTCAATTTTCTTGTATCAGTTGAAGCTTGTTTTGTGTCTGAGTATGTGGTCAATTTTGGAGAAGGTTCCATGAAGTGCTGAGAAGAAGGTATAGTCTTTTGTGTTCAGGTGAAAAGTTCTGTAGATATCTGTTAGGTCCATTTGATTAATGACATTTGTCAATTTTATTATTTCTCTAAGTTTCTGTCTCAATGACCTCTTCATTGGTTTGAGTGGGGTATTGATGTCTCCCCCTATCAATGTGTAAGGTTCAATGTGTGAGGGCCCAAGGGAAGATGCTGAATCTTACTCCTAGCAGAAATAAAATAGGCATCTGAATTAGATAGAGGAAGGGAACTGGGTGGGAGAGAGGATGGTGAGGGAGAGCAACGGGGATGGAGATCAAGTGGGTTTGACGGAGTGAAGGGAAAGTACCTAGAGAGAGAAAAAATTGGTGGGGGTCATCTGAGGGACAGGGGTGCCCTCCCTCACAAAGCACCTTGTCCTCTCAGGAACTTCATAGAGAGCAACTCCCAGCTACACACACTGTGGCATCAACTGTCTGAAATATCATGGGATGAACCCACAAGTCCTCACTGCTGCATCTTTCATAACTCTAAATCTAGCACCCAGCACCCACCGGTTGCCATTGCCATGGCCTGCTATCCACTTGGGATGGACAAGGCCCTTGAACCTCAGCAGCAGCCGCGCTTTGCTCTGATGAGTTCTAAGAGTGCAGCCGGAAGCACAGCTGGGTGGGCTCTTGCCTTTGCAGCACCTTCCCTACTGGTCCATGCCAAGCAGGAGGCCTCTCCTGTTTAACGAGAATTGTCCATAGTAAGTAACCATTGTAGCCTAGACAAGTAAGCCTCCTGCCAGTTTTTCCTCTTTACTGTATATACTCTATCTCATCTTCTCTTACTTTTTGTCATTGCAGACCTCCATAAGCATTATTAAAAACCATGCCATAGATTCATTGTTACCAGATTTCCTCCACCAAAAAAAAAAAAAAGCACACTGATTTTTAATTTAGCCTTAGGCAACATGGTCGGGCAAAGGCAGAAGGCAGCTAGATTCTGTGCCAAAATGTCCCAAGCATGTCCTCTAGCCCAGTTGCTGTTATTCTCCCTGATAGCCCGAATGTGGCCTCTTTTATCTGTATCCCTCTCATCATTCCAAGCATCTAGCACAATGACCCTTTAAGGTCAACTGACAGCATTCTGATGCTTTTCAAGTTTAAGGTGAAAACTTCCATCTTCTGCAAAACAACATAATCAGGTTCTTAAGAGCGAAATCTCACAGTGTGGTTCCTACTTCCACATTAGCTACTTTTCGTTGATGAATAAACCCCATGAACAGTTTATTATGGCCTAGTTCCGGAGGCATAAGAGTCCATCCTTTCAGGGGATGGCTGCTGACAGGAACAAGAAGCAGAGCAGAGACAGGGAAAGGAAAGTGGACGATGCTAAGAACGCTCCCAGCCTGCCCCCATTGGTGTGCTTCCTGCAGGAAAAGCTACACCACCTTTCCAGACAGTGCCAGCATGTGAGGACCGAGTACTCAGTGGGCTGAGCTGTGAGTGCACCACAGGACAGCACACACAACATCTGAATGGCTAAAGGACTGGCCACATGGTGCCAGTTAAAACAATCACCTTTTCAGGCTCAATGCCCCATATGAAAGCTTTCTTTTATTAGGTGATCTCATGGCACCTTTTTAATTTCACTCTGGAACAATGCAGTCATAATATCAAAAGTCTTATTAATATCTTAATAATAAGATATTATGAAAGTGTAAACTTGTCCTGCTGAACTGCCAACAAACCAGGCATACTGAGTCAAAGGTCAACACTGTCATTACAACGTGACTCATTTTCTATCTACCAGTTAAGGAGTCAGCATGTACAAAGGCACCAATTTGAAATAGGCCTAAATTTTTGTTGTCCTTTTAGGAATTATTTTGTATGGTGTCTTGTTGATATTTGCCAACAAGCTGCTACTGAAATTCTAAGGAGCTGAATTTTTACACAGTAAGAAATGACATGATGTTGCTGTTTACTCCTGGAAAACACAGGGAGCTCAGGAGAGAGTCCAGCCCTCACTCAATGTTTGTTCTCGACAGCATTTAGAACACTTGCTTTAGGTCCTTTCTGACTAGGAAGAAAAAGCTGCATCCATGAGGAACAAACACAATTTGCCTGTATTTTATTGAAAAAATAATAAAGTTTGAACTAATACATCATCCTGTCTCCCTTTGCACTTGGTTTTCCTAGAGTAAGTTTGCCTGAAAAGAAATGCATGTTCATCCCCTCTACTCGTAGGCCTCTAGTTTCAGTGCAGTAAATCCAAGCCACTTTTCTGCCTGTGCCACTAAGGAGAGTTCAGACAAGGTTCTGTGTGGAGACAGAGGCTGGGGATGTAACGGAGCTGGGGGTCTAAGCTGAATCTTCTATTGAAACTTTTCTCAGTAAATCTCCGATAAAACTTTCCGTGGGATAATATTTATTTTTAACCTTTGGAAGGATTCTCACCCAGGCATTCTCACCAGCCTCTGACACCGCTGGCTGTACTTGATAAAGCAGAGGAGGGGGGAAGGGTCGCTGCTGTCCAGAGGTGATGACGCACTACTTGTTTCGGAACAGCAAAGCTGCCGGCAATGTAATCTAATGGATGAGACTAAATAAAATCCCAGCCAGCACCAAAAGGTTTCTCCAGCCACATATATGGAGCATCTTTTTGAATGAGAACTATTTCTAAGTGCTCAAATGTAGCCCAAGAACTACGGGCCAGAGAGGTTGATTCGAAGATTCTAGGACTGCCGTGGCTACAGGGTGAGACAGTCTCAGAAACAAAAGCTATGTTTTACGCCTGTCACGTATTGATTTTCTCCTGATATTATTGTAGAATCCACACCAATGCATACACTCTGGTTATATGACACTGATAAAACTGACTACCCTAAGAGACATTGGTCTTCCATTCTTATCAGAGGAATGGTTTCAATGGGTTTAAATGCTTAACACATATATCAATATCCAGATATGAATTGAATTCTATGAAACATTTCTGTGTAAATGAATTCCTGGGGGAAAAAAACTCTTAGATACCAGAAAAGCTTTAGGCTCTAGTCATCACACAGAAATGCTTACCTTAAAAATAAAGGGTTCATTTAAAAGTTCTGTTTCATAAAGTAAGCTTTATGATATCCCAAGAATTTTAAATGTTTATTAAATTATATACGACTGTTTTGTTCAAATTTTAATACACTATTGTATCTATAGTAAAATATTTAAAGCTTTATTTTTAGGATATTCTATTATTATTTTGAATCCCCAATTATGTACCAAAATTTCTGTGTTTCCTTTCCCCATAGTTAGAACTTCATAAGTGAAATTTTCCGTTTTAAAAGGGCCTGTCTGTGTTAAGTCTTTTAGAGCAACTACCACATCGAATGGCGCCCCTCTGAGACACCCCTTCCGGGTTTCACACCATCCAGAGATAGCTGTCGTCTAATCACATGACCGTATATAGCTTAGCTGTGTGCATTGCTCCGAGTCTTGTGTGCCTGTCTAGTTTCTGCAACTCAGGATTAGGAGGTGATATCTCGAAACAGGTAACAAGATTTCTATTTTAGTGTCTTGGTTTGGCACAAAGGGCTGCAACTGGTGCCACGCAACAAAGTCACTCTTACCCAGTTATATCCAGGGGGCGAAATAGTGGGATAACCATTTCTAAGTGAGGCAGTTTCCTCAATCTACAATAAATGGATGGACTTCTTCTCTCTGGAGATTAAATGTTCATTTTCATTCATTCTTTGAATTTCTAACTTATTATCAATTGGCCCCATTACTTTCAACCTATGAGAAGCACATTTTAAATAGAATGCCTGACCCAACCAAATTATTTACTTTTGTAAGGAGTCGGGGAAAAGACTAAAGGAAGGCTAGGGACCTAGGGTCTCCCACAGTGGCACCTGAATTACCGTAGTACCAGCCGCTGGGCCTTGCCTCCTCAAGCATACATCCAAGGTAATCCTGGGACCAAGCCTTCAATAATGGGCCCCTGGAAAATATCAATCACTAACTGAGGGCACATTTCATCTGTGATAATGGAACAAGAAGCCAAGCAGGAATTCCAGAATATTCTAAAGGAAGCAAAAACGGCTAATAAGTAAACACAAGCTGCACTGGTTACAAAGTCTGTGGCATGACAGTGCTTGGAGGCAATGCTGTTCACCCCCAGACTTGTCCTACACTGAAGACCCAGAGAAGCTCTGTTTCCCACAGTTAAGATACTTCATGTCAAACCTGAAGTCTTTTTACTTAAAAACAAACTATTTAGTGGCTTGTCAAGATGAATAACAAAATCTCTTCCCCTCATGCATTCTTTATATGTGTGTTAGTTCTTTTTCTCCTTGTAATGACGAATCACCCGACAAAGGCAACTCAGGGAATGAGATTGCTTCAGCTCACTGTTTGAAGCGATGCAGTCCATTCCCTGTGCAGCACAGGGTCAAGGACATGAAGAGTCTGTACCATTGCATGTGCAGTCAGGAAGCCGAAAGCAATGGAAACAGTGCTCACCTGACTCCTTCTGTCCTTCCCTTTCTACTCAGTTTGACTTCATGGTTAAAGGTTGTGCATTCTCATTCAGGACTGGTCTTTTGTCCTTAAGTTTATCCTCTGTAGAAATACACATGAAAACATACCTGGAGCAGTGGTTTCTTAGTGCTTGCAAAACCAGTCAGCTTTAATAAGGCTTCGTCAAGGGATTCTACTGAATACCTTGAACAATACAATAATTATCCTATTATACTTTATGGATTATATTGTAAGATCTGCCCTGAATAGTATTGCAACTATCACAGTTCTTATAAAAAAAGAATATATGTTTTATAGCAATATCAGAATTTCATATTCCAGTTTTTCC
>NW_026596064.1:974800-994723 GCF_907164565.1 Psammomys obesus
ACAATTGCTGATCCAATCAGGGCGGCCTCTGGACACACTGTGTTATTACAAGACCTGGCAACCTTTCAAGTAAAACTATACATGGAAGCTCACACATGAACGTGAGCAATATGTCCCGTTGAAAACTATGTGACTTGCCCAGTGTACACATGTTGTATTTCTCTTCTCTTTTCCCTGTGGCCCATGAGAACACACAGGATGCTAGTGTCCTTCGAAGTAGTTTGAAAGAACTGCTTGATTTAACATCAAAGAAACATTCTAACAAACAGAGCCCAGTGGTTCTCCTTTTGACCTGTGTTAACTGTCAAAAGCTGGGCACCGTGGTTCATGCCTGTAACCCCAGCACTGGGGAGGCAGAGGCAGATGAATCTCTTTTAGGCCAGCCTAGTCTACAAAGTGAGTACAAGACAGCCAAGACTACACAGAGAAACCCTGTCTCAAAACAAACAAAAAACTACCAAAATATTCTGTTGGCCTTATTTACTCCATCTCAAATCCAGGAAAAAACACATCATAACCATAAGGATTAGATACAATTTATTTCATTGAGTTTGTTCAGTATTTATTGTATCGAGGCTCCAAATATTCCCCCCAAGCAGTAGTGAGCATTATGCAAGTCCTGCTTTTAAAGACAGCTTGCAGAGTTTCACTGTCCAGAGAGGAGATGGGCATCAGCCCCTGAGAACACAGGCCTTGGATCCCTTTATGGTCCTGGCATTTCTTGGTTTGATGAGACTTGACTTGTTGCTTTGGGGAAATAGCTACAAAATGCACTGGAATCAGAATTGAGGTTCGTGTAGTACCTGTGAGAGTATGTCTGTACCAAAGGAAGCATTTATGTTTCACTCAACAGTGAGTATGGAACAACCTCTGGATCCCAGAGCATGAAATGTCCCAGATGGAACAACGGCAGCATGTGTGAGGCCCTTTGTGGATCCACCCACCTGGCCACCTGGCCACCTGGCCACCTGGCCACCATCTCCTCCCATACTGCAGACTACAATTCCCACAACCTCATTCTGCCTCCTCCTTTGGTGCTGTAGTTTTCTTCTGACAGTTATTTTTCAAAAATGCTCACAAGATTTGTTTAGCATATACTTTAAATCCTGTTCTAGCCAGAAATAATCCAATGAAAGGCTGGATAGATGCTATAAACTAAACATCTGCAAAGATGCCTCACAACTTGGTAAAAGAGCCCTGAATAAACCCCACTCATTACATATGATGCTTCTCCTCCTTTCACCTAGCATTCACATTTGAAAAAAAATTCTTTCAAATCTTATGTGACGTCTATTTAATATATCTGTTAAATCTGCATTGTATTACATATGTTCTTTATTTTTGTAATGTCCTACAATCTGATTCTTAGACAATATTTTTGTTCATGACTTTTACTCCTTGGAAGATACTCAGCTGGGACTTATATCCAGCTCTCAGACCTTCAGTCATCTGGGAGTTTAATTGAGGCTTGCTCACCTGTCATTTGGAGCTGGCTTGTTACCTGCCTCTCTGTCTATGAGAATCTAGTACAGACTTTCCATCAAAAAGAAATATTGTACTAGGAAGAAAGGTCACTGATTTTCAAGACAGTGCTCTCTTCAAGTTTATTAATATCCCACTGGTCTAGGTCAAGTTTACTAATATCCCACCAATCATGGTCCACTCAGAAAGTCAAGTCCAAAGATCGTGTAGGTATTGATGAGAGGCAGCATAAGCCTAGCTACTAGGGATGAGATATAAGGCCTTCATTGTTATGAGAGGCTCTTATTTGGAAAGTGTCAACTGTTGAGTCAAACTCAGTGTAACCTCCTTACAGCACATGAACATCATTTTTTCAGTTTTAGGCATTCGCTGAATGCTTTGGAATACTCCAAATGAACTGAAGCAGATCCTAAGCTTGGGGAATAAGTGACTAAAGTTTATTCAAAGTTGTTGTGCTGGACTCTCCTGTATTTCACAAATAAAAATACAAGTTTGTATAGAAATTTGTCATAATATGGTCTGCAGAAACAGAGGATTTTGCAGACATACACATAACGAAACCTCAAAATGCTCAAATCAAGAAATATGTGCTATTCATGTGTTAACTACAAAAGAAGAAAGCAACGCATTCTCTTGTGTGCATCCTGATATGGCTACATTCTCTTCCACAATTTGAAGAAATGCTAAGTAAAAGAGTGAATTTTTTTTAACTTAAATTTTAAAAAATGTATTCACTTTACATTCTAACCATAGGCCTCTCCCTTGTCTCATTTGGATCCCACGTTCCATCCCTTTCCCCACCCTCCTTCCCTAGTCCTCATAACGGGGGAACTCTCCTCCCCTACCGACTCCAACATATCAAGTCACATCAGGACTGGCTGCATTCTCTTCCTCTGTGGCCTGGTAAGAACACCCGCCAGGCGGAAGTGATAGAGGAGCAGGCAACAGAGTCCATGTCAGAGAGAGCCCTTGCTTCCCTTCCTAGGGCACCCGAATGGAGACTGAGCTGCCTATAGCTACATCTGAGCAGCTGGCCTAAGTACTCTCTGTACATGGTCCTTGCTGTCTTGCCTAAATTTGCAAAACTGACATTGCTCTGTTTTTAGTCATCAATCTTTTTGTGTTTTTGAGACAGTGTTTTTTCCTCTTTAGCTCTGGCTGTCCTGAAATTCATTTTGTAGACCATGCTGTCATCGAACTCACAGCTCTACCTGCTGCCTCTGTTGTCCTGATGTGTTCAATAAATGACTTGATTCTGTAACTTTCAGGTCACCTTGACTGTCAGGCCCACAGAAGCAGGACACTTATAAGCCAATTGTCCCATCACCCTTATGTCTGGGATCCAAAGCTCTGGCATCTCAGGAACAGATATCTGCCTTCACCTTTCGCCTGGATGCTCGCATCTCTCTCTATCACAGGAAGGGAATGTCTGCTTCTGTGTAGCTTTGTGGGTTGTTTTTTGTTTTTGTTTTTGTTTGTTTGTTTTTTTTTTTTTTTTTTGCCCCTTTATTTGCTACTTTGTATGGTTTCTTCTACTGTCTCCTGACAGTATCTTCTCTGGCTCAGCTCAGCTTCTCCTGGCTCAGCTCTCACCAGCTGTCTTCTCTTCTCACTCTACTAGCCCAATTCACCTTTAACTATCTCCTATTTTCACGCTAGCCTCTTCCCCCTCTTCTCCAGCCCTTCTCAGTCTTCTCTCTTCCTGCACCAATTGTCTCCTCCGACCCTAATTTTCTGACAGTGGACCTTATTCAATCTCTCTCATTCACTACTCGCTTTTTGTATCTTTTTCCATTCTCAGAAGTCCAAGAGACAACCCACACTCAAGGGCATAGATAGGGTCTTTAATGTGCCAGCCACACATAATATATAACTCTACACACCCCCCCAATCGTTTTAGCTACTAATTATGTGGTTTTGATGCTGCTTCCCCATTCTTTCCAATGTCTTTTCCAGAGTTGTCAGGTGTTTGATGGGACCTTTTGCTAATTTCTCAGGAGAATATCAACAAATGTAGTTAAGTACCTAACAGAGATGCTTCTCTTTCCTGTAGCTTGGGTACCAATCCTTGAACCTTTTATATTCCTGGACTGTCTTATCTTCTAGCATCTTGTGTTCTGCAGTTCCTCACTGGTCTCAATCTTTGCTCCCAGCTCTGTGAACCTTTGGCTTGCATCCTCAACTTGGGCATACAGGATGCAGTATTCAGTCCATTTCATCGACTCTGACAACAGGCTCTGCATGGTGGATGGCTCTGTATTGCAGGAGACCAAGGTCCTGCTCATGGGCCTGTCGGCTGGTGTTCTTTTGTTAATTTTCAGAAAATTTAAAGTTAACAGAGCACTATTTATACTACCCCTGGGGGCTTTTATTATTTCCTTTTGTTATAAGCATTTCTTTTAAGATGTGATTAGATCTTTCTGTAACTGCTTGTTATCATTCTCCATTTCCTTCATGTCTTTTTTATAACAAATACAGGAGACTTCCAGGGGCTGGTAGACTCTTCTGTTATGCCTCCATCTGCTCATGTACTGGCTGCTCAATGACTGTAATTTCCCCTTAGTTAAGGGTCACTGATCTACCCACACAGGCTTGTTAATCAAACATTGTAAGGGTCAGGCCATTGGTATAATTTCATCAGTGGCCCCTGTTTTCTTCTGTTTTTGGATAACCTGCAAGTCTGTTCTGGATGACATATACTTTCCCCCAAAGCATCTTCCATTTTACTGCTTATTTTAGGGACTGTCTCTGGTAGGGAGGAAATATTAATCTGAGTTCCACACAAGGTGTAATAAATCTTGTCCCTATAAATGTATGGCTAATGTCATCTACATAAGACCTTAAAATTCCTATCTGACCATCTGGTTTCATGCATTTAACCCATCACACACTTTGTTCTGTCTGAGAAAACTTTTTAATTTCTAGAAACTGGGTATCAAGCTTTTACAGTGGCCATTCTGAATTCCAAGATTTTTTTGTGATATGATAGCTATGTCAGCTCCCGTATCCACCAAACCTTCTATTTCAATGTCAATCACTTTAATTTTAGCCTCTGATCATTAACAACTGTTTGCCAAAATACACATTTTCATGTACTTCAAAACCCTCCTGATCTTACTGGAGCAGTTTTGCCTTTGATATAGGCAAACAGTAATAGCCGATCAATCCTATCACATTTTAAAAACACAAGCCATATATCACCTTAGAATCTTTATAATGTGTGGCTGCACAATGACTCCTTGAGGAGTCAAACTGATCCTTCTCAGCACCATTCCTACTGTCCCTGAGGACAAAGGACCATAAACTCCAGTAGATACTTTATAACATTGAACTTTTGAAGGATAATATGTTTATCTATGACCAAGTCTTGAGCACCACTGCCTACAGTAGCATGTATTGGAAATACTTGAAGTTTTTCTACCTGCGTGTTATTTCATTGCTGAAAAAAGGCAAATGGCTCATGCTTTTTGCTGCGGGGCCTCAAGGCAGGCCCCTTCCCCATATTATTTCCAGATGACAAGGCATTGCCTTGGATTTCTCTCTTGGGCCTACATTCATTGGTCCAATGGCAATCCTTGCCACATCACCCTTGGAAATCTAGGCCTTCTTTCTGATTTATATTTAGAAAAACTATTGCGCTTGGGGGTGCCTTGCTCACAATTCTGTTTCAAATGCCCATATTTCCCTCAATTAAAATACCAGGCATTTTGATATCAAAAGGCTTCTAGCTATAGCTTGACCTACATTAGAACCAATATCATTCGTATTCTTTACCCATTTGTCCATGGGTGCTGCCCATGCCATTGCTGGTCTGATGACTTTTTTATGCTCTGCAGTCACATTTTCAAATGCTAGGGTCTCTATTAACACCTGTCATGAGTCAGGGTCCCATGTGGTCTTATTTACTGTTGAGATCAATGTTCATAAATCAGTGAAGGCTTATCCAGAGCCTTACATAATTTTTGTAAACAATATGGACTTCCTCAACTTTGTCCCAAGTTCTTAAAGCTGCTACATGATATTGTTCTATAGTTGAGTTCTTCAGTTCAGGAAATGCAAGTCAAAAAGAATTTGAGATTCCATCTTACACCAGTCAGAATGACTAAGATTAAAAACACAAGTGACAGCACATGCTGGTGAAAATGTGGAAAAGGGGGAACACTCCTTTCTTTTTCGTAGGACTGCAAACTTGAACAACCACTCTGGAGTCTGGCCCTACCTCAGAAAATTGGGAATAGCTCTACCTCAAGATCCAGCTATACCACTCCTGGGCATACACCCAAAAGATGCTTTATTCCAAATAGCCAAAATATGGAAAAAAAACTAAATGTCCCTTAACGAAAGAATGGATAAAGAAATTGTGGTATGTTTACACAATGGAATCCTACTCAACTATTAAATAAAAACAAGGAAATCATGAAACTTGCAGACAAATAGATGGAACTGGAAAAGATTACCCTGAGTGCGTTAACCCAGACCCAGAAAAACATACATGGTACATACTTGCTTCTAAGTGGATTTTACCCATTTAATACAGGACAATCATATTACAACTCACAAACTCAAAGAAGAACAAGTAAGACCCAAGGGAAAGTGCTTAACTCTCATTCAGAAGTAGAAATAGATGGCAGAAGAGAGAGAACAGAGCAAGAGAGGGAGCACGGAGAGAAATGAGGGTCGATACCAGGCCTGGGGAGAGCAGGGGTGGGAAGACAGAGGGCTTGCAGATATAAGAGAAACCTTGGTGAGGATGTCTCAGTGACAAGCTGGAGACCTACAACAGGGTAGGTTCCTGGGAAACTATGAGGGTGACTCTAGCTGAGACTCCTGGTAACAGGGGTCATGAGACTGAAGAGGTCATCTAACCAGACAGGACTCTCAGTGGAGAGAAGGAAACACCAACCCACCCACAAAAACTTTTGTCTCAAAATTTACCTTGCCTACAAGATGTTCATGGACAAAAAAGAAAAAAAAAAAAAAAACAAAAACAGAACAGAGATTGAAAAATGCCCAACCAGACACTGGCCCAACCTGAGTCTCATCCCATGGAAGACAGCCAACCACTGACACTATTAACGATATTCTGCTATGCTTAGCTGTCCTCTGAATGGTTCCACCCTGCAGCTGATGGAAACAGATGCCCACAACCAATCATTGGGTAGAGTGCAGGGAGTCTTGTGTAAGAGTGGGGCAAGAATAGAAGGACCCAGAGAAGACAGGAACTCTGCAAGAAGACCAACAGAGTCAGCTAACCAGGGCCCAGGGTGGGCCTGAGGAGACTCAGCACCAATCAAGGACTATGCACAGACTGGACCTAGGCCCCCCACACAGATGTAGCCGATGGGCAGCTCAGTCCTCATATGGGTTCCCTAGTAAGGTGGATGGGGGCTGACTCTTGACATGGATTCTGTTGCCTGCTTTCGATCACCTTCCCCTGACAGGGCTACCTCACCAGGCTCCAGGGGAAGAGGATGCAGACAGTCCTGATGGGACTTGATGTGCTGGGGTGGGTGGGTGGAGGGCTCCCCTTCTCTGAGGAGGAGGGGAGGGGTGATAGAGGAAACAGGGCAGGATGGTAGGACTGGGAGGAGGGAAGGGAGGGGACTATGACCAGGGTGTAAAATGAACAAATAAAAATTCAACAACAACAACAAAAAACCCAAAACTTAAATTGAACCTGTTCTTGTATGTCAGCATAGTGACCTTTACCTATCAACTGGTCCCTCACTATATTAATTCCCTTTGCTCTGTTGCACTGTTCCAAATTCCTGGCTTTTCTCCACCGTGACAACCATTGCAATTGAGAACCAGCCTCTAGCACAACTGTTACTGATCCCCTCTAGTCTTGGTGACTATTCTGAGTAGCCCAATTATTTAGAGTTTGTTTCAACTAAGATGAGCACATTCCATAAGACATCAATGCCTCCTTAAAAAGCCTTAGGATGCCATCATATTTTGTCACAACTTTGTAAACCGCCCCTTTAGCAGACAGATGTTGTATTACTGCTCAGATTGCTGTTGGTGACTCTGTGACCCAGGACTGCCTCTCCTCTAAAGGTGCTATGGGTTGAACCCCGTCTCCTGAAACAGGCAGTCTCATCTGACCTTTTTATTTCTTTGGCTTGACTGCCCTCTGATACAGTTCTTTTCCCTCTTTCTACCTGGGGGAAAAGCCCTGTCTCTGGTTCAGTCACTGGGCATGAACCTATTTGTTCTTCCTTTTCTTGGGTTTGATGTTTTTCATTTTCCTATTTTTTTCATTTATTCAATCACTTCACAGCCTAATCACGGGCTCTTCCTGGCACATCAAGTCACAGCAAGACTAAGCTCCTCCTCTCCCACGAGGCCAGACAAGGTGGCCTATGGTAAAGGGATCAAAAGACATGGACGGAGTCAGAGCTCCCACTCTGATGGTTAAGGCACCCACATCTGCGCATCTGCGGCACCTGTGCAGGGCGCCTAGGCCCAGCCCATGTATGCTCTTTGGTTAGTGGTTCCGCCTCTGTGAGTCCCGCATGTGTTTTGACTCCCAAGCTACCCTAATCCACCTCTATTTTTTCCAGTTGCTCAGCTAGTCTTTAAACCTTTTTATAAATTAGAGGAAAAAAAGAGACAAAAAACCTGCAGCTAAAAACCATGCAGGGCATGTTCCCACAGTGTTTCAGCAAACAACCTGTCTGCTCTTTAAAACAAATTATCCATCCTGCATTTTCCTCTACGGTGCTTGAAATCAAATCTCCCATTCTGCCTAGCCATCTTTGTGGCTTTTAATGTTTAATGTTTCTTTTCCTACAAACATCCTGCCACACTTGGCAGCAAATGTAGCTTTCTTTTCTCTATTTGCTACTTTGTGTGGGTTTTTTGTGGGTTCCTCTCCTTTCTCCTAACAGTATCTTCTCTGGCTCAGCTCAGCTTCTCCTGGCTCAACTGTCTTCCGGCATCAACTGCCACCAACTCTCCTCTCTTCTCACTCTGCTAGCCCAATTCACTTTCAGCTGTCTCCTATTTTTACTCTGCTCAATCTCGTTCCTTCTTTTCTGTGGCCCTACGTTGTATTCTTTCTTCCTACACCAACTATCTCCTCTGACCCTACTGTTCTGACAACTGGACCCTACTCAATCTCTCTCAGTCTCTACTGGGTTTTTCTTTTTATAACCTCTCCTGTTCCGAGAATTCCAAGAGCCAACTGTCACTGAAGCCCATAGGGTCCTTTAAAGGGCCAGGCACTCAAAATAAAACACACAGTTATGAAAAACTGTCTAGCATAAATTTTTGAATGAATTTACAAGAGACATTTCATCTATAGTATTCTCTACATTCATTAAATGTGGAACACTCATATAATTAGAATTACTTATTCTTAAGCAATGAAAACATTTAAAATGTGCTTGTATTAAAATTTACTTCTAAAGAATTGATGCACATAAAAATTACTTTGTCATCAAAGTTGCAGCAATATAGTTTTGACATTGTGTGATGATGCAGTGCTCATTTGGAAATATGTTTCCCAGAATTCCTTTCATCCTGTCTACAATGCAGAGGAGGGCTGCATGATAGGAAGAGAAAGGAGAAAATCTGTGACAACAGCTTTATATGCTGTCTCAAGCCTGAAGGTCATTTAGGAAGTGACAGGAATACTTATGTCAATGACCTTCAGGAAGTCCTCCAAGGAAAAAAAAATCTAGGAATCTGCTGCACTGACTAAAAACTTATCTTGAAAATTTCTGTTGCTGTTTATGTGCTGATTCAAGACTGCTTGTGAAGGTACTGATAGGCCTCATTATGACATTGTTTCACAACTATGCATCAGAACAATGCAGCACAGAGAAACTGAAAACACTTTCCCTTTCTTGTAGCCATCTTACTTTTAAACATGAATGGTTTATTCTACCTCTCATGGGAAGTTCAGATTGCTTCCTGGATGATATCTATTCTCTTCAGCTTTCCAGAGGTACAGTGTATGACTGCAATGTGCAGACCAGGGTCACTGTGTGGAAAAATATTATCCTGCATTGCACCTTGGCTTTCTCTTTTATTCATTATGTCATCTTCTTCACAGACCTGTATTATGTCTGATTTGAATTTCAGTGTTTTTGTGCCATAGAACTTCATCTTTAAAACTTATAAATGTACACATGCATTGTTTGAGTTCTTCCTAAAAGATGTGTAATTTACACAAGTACATTGACATTGATACTGTGGTGGAGCGAGAGAGTGCAGAGGTTCCTCCATCTTGTATTCTTGTGGTGGCCATTTCAGGTTTAACTAGAATCTGATCTTCTTGATGGAGATTCCCATGGAAAACTACCTAACTCTACTTCTGGGAACCAAAGGTCAGGATGTCCTAGGCAACTTGTCTTAGCCTTTGATAAACTGCTTTTTCTGTGGAACCTCCAACTAACTGCTATCTTGGTCTCCTGATTTTTTTTTGTTTTGTTTTTGTTTTTGGCATTGGGGGAGGGCAATAGACATAACACACATTCTCATCAACATGCTTGCTTCAAACTGCTTACTCTGATAAACTCCCCTTCCACACCCTCACACACACACACACACACTGCAGCTACAGAGCCAGATGCCCAGACCAAGTGTCTGGTCTTAAAACCCTGTGTTCTGGGTACTCAAGCCCACTCCTAATATCCTGAACACTTGGGTGTGGTCCCAGCCAGAGGGAATAAAGGTGTTCAATTGATTCTGTATACACTGTCTCACCTCTGCTGAATTTTCCATAGCAGTACACTGACAGGTTAACCAGGACACTATCTAAGCTGAATAAGTGCCTGGGCTCACTCCCCCTTGCTCTGCCTCTGCCTTCCTTCCTCCTCTTGCTGAGAGCAGTGAAGATCCTCATTCCCCAGATGTGTCATCTTTGCTCTTTTGTCGTTTCAATCAATCATGACTGTAAGGCATAGTCAACTGTGGGAACATGTCACTCAGAAATGGATTCAAGGCTCCAAACATTCTGGTGATTTTAAACTATAACATGATTAGTATCAGAACTCTGTATTAGAATATAGCTGCCAAGAGATCCTGGCTTGTGTGTGTGTGTGTGTGTGTGTGTGTGTGTGTGTGTGTGTGTGTTTATTTTACTTTTATTTTGTTTAGTCCCTATTTTTCTCTTAATTCCCCAAGGTTCTGTGAATATATAGCTAGAATTCAGGAAAATACTTCTTACAATTCTTGGTTTAATTGTCATGCATGAATATCAATTTATTTTTAAATTACTTTTATTTTTTATATTATGCCAACACAATTTTGATTTCTAAAACTGCTTTAACTGGGGGGGGGGCCCTTGTATTCATTCAGATATCCTAACTTTCATTTATATTGCTGTGCTAAAATGTCCTGTCCAAAGGCAACTTACGGGGTAAAGGGTTTATTTTAGTTCACTATTGTAGGTTATACACCGTAACTGCAGGGTAGTTATTAATTCCATGAGGTAAGTATAAGACCACTACCATATTGTAAAAACTTTTTATTGGTTCTTTGTAAATTTCACTTCATGCACCCCAATCCCATTTATTCCCCCCCCCGTTGAACCCTCCCTACACTGAAGCAACCTCCCCCCCCCAACAGAGAAAAAAATCTCCTTGTGGAAGCTGTTGTGCGCCCCACAGTATATCCTTCTTTTGTTCACACATCTCTGCTTGCAAATGTTCACCACGGCAATGACCCATTGGTCTGATACAAGGCCGCTGGCTTCTGCTACGCTATCAATACTAAAACCTCCCTTGTACTCATTTGTCATGTAGATCCAGTAGGTTTGGATCTGTAGGACCTGCTCTTTCATGCACTCCAGGAGTTCATCGATGGGATGGATATTGGGATGGGGAAATGTAAAGCTCTGTATCTGGGCCTGAGAGGTATCTGAGCAGGTCAGACCACAGATCACCCGCTCCCATGCCCCAGGGCTGCCTCACAAGCAACCCCACAATCAGGGCCAGCTCCACCCTCCTGCCCAATCTCCTTAGTGTTGCAGCTGGTGTGAAGCACGGACAGTTCTCTTACTGTCATGACCAAAGAGCCAGTTCTTCCTCCTGTCATAGATGGAGAGGAATGAGAAAGGGGAGGAAGATGGATCTCCTTAATCTGTGCCACAAGAGACAGGACTGGCACTCCTGTACTCATGCCCTTGGGGTTGGCTCACCTGCAACCCCACACTGAGGGTCAGCTCTACTGTGCTGCCCAGGCAAGCTGCAGGGTCCACTCCCCCAAGTGTTGCAGCAGGTAAGGGGCAGGGTCAGAGAAGGTGGGGAGAAAAACAAGGGTGGGGATTAGGTGTGGGGGGAGTGGGGATAGGGTGGGGGTGAGGACTGGAGAGAGAAAAGAAATCTATGAGGGGACATCTCTGGGTCAGGAGAGGCTCTCTCTCAGTCCTCACCCTCACCCCACCCCCATCCCACTCTCCCCACACCTGCTCATCCTCAGGAATATACAGGCTAGATACTCCACTCCAATCCCCTACCTGTAAGTCTAACTAGAACACAGGCATCTGAAGACAATGGTGGGCTGTTCCTTGAGATCCAGCAGCCACTCCACAACCATACTCACCATCTCGAGGAGGGCTGCTCCAGGAACATCCAGCCTCCTGCCCAGGGCTCTTCTGGAACCTGAGAAATCCAGTAAGCACCAGGAACAATCAGCCAATGCCAGAGACAACAAGATGGCTAAAGGCCAGCATAAGAACACAATCAACAAAATCCAGGGCAATATGGCACCACCAGATCCCAGCTATCCCTCTGCAGGCAGTCCTGGATACCTTAACTTAGCTGAAACACAGAAAAATGACCTTAAATCTATGCTTATGAAGATGATAGAGGCCTTAAAACTGGAAACAAATTCTCAGAAAATAGGAATAGGGCTACCTCAAGATCCAGCTATACCACCCCTGGGTATGTACCCAAAAGATGTCCCACATTTCAATAAGGAAATTGCTCAACTATGTTCATAGCAGCTTTATTTGTAATAGCCAGAAATCTGGAAACAACCTAGATGTCCCTCAACAGAAGAATGGATACAGAAATTGTGGTACATTTACATGATGGACTATTACTCAGCAATTAAAAACAAGGAAATCATGAAATTTGCAAGCAGATGGTGGGAACTAGAAAAGAACATCCTGAGTGAGGTATCCCAGAAGAATAAAGGCACATATGGTATATACTCACTTTTAAGTGGATATTAGCCATACTATAATATAGGATAAACATACTAAAATCTATAGTCCTAAAGAAGCCAAACAAGGAGGACCCTAGGGAAGAGGCTGAAAACTTCACTCAGAATGGAAAACAGGATAGACATTGAAAGTAGGAGAAGATAAGGAACAGGACAGGAGCCTTCCACAGGGGACCTCTGAAAGATTCTACCTCCCAGGATATCAAAGGAGATACTAAGACTCATAGCCAAACTTCTGGCAGAGTACAGGAAACCTTATGGAAGAAGAGGGAGATAGAGACCTGGAGGGGACAGGAACTCCATGAGGAGACCAACAGAGCCAAAACATCTGGGCCAAGGGGGTCCTGCAGAAACTGATACTCCAACCAAGGACCATGCATGGAAAGAACCTAGACCCCCTGTTCAGAAGAAGCCCATAGGCTGCTCAGCTTCCAAGTGGGTTCTCTAGTAAGGGAACAGAGTGGCCAGCTGTTTGTTCACCTCCCCTGGGGGGGAGGGGTGCAGCCTTGCCAGGGCACAGAGAAAGATGATGCAGCCAGCTCTGATGAGACATAATAGGCTAGGGTCAGACAGAAGGTGAAGAGGTCCTCCCCTATCAGGGGACTAGGGAAGGGGCATAGGGGGAGAAGGAAAAGAGTGGATGGGAATGTGAGGAGACAAGGGAGGGGGCTACAGCAGGATACAAAGTGAATAAATTGTAATAAATAAAAAAATTAAAAACACTAAAATACAAAGAAGTGAAAAAAATGAATAAAACGGTTCAAGACCTGAAAAAGTAAATAGAAATAATAATAAAAAAAAATCACAAACTAAAGAGATCCTGGAGATGGAAAACTTAGGAAAGAAAACAAGAACTACAGAGGTAAGCATCAACAACAGAATACAAAAGATGGAGGAAAGAATCTCAGGTGTAGAAGATACAACTGAAGAAGTCAATATATTTTTCAAAAGAAAATGTTAAATCTAGAAAATTTCTGACACAAAATATCCAAGAAATGCAGGACACTATGAATAGACAAAACCTATGAATAATAGGAATAGAAGAAAGAGATTATTTCCAGTTCCAAGGGCCAGAAAATGTTTTTGACAAAATCATAAAGAAAACATCCCATTCTAAAAAAAATAAAAGTAAAAATGCCTATAAAAAACATACAAGAAGCCTACAGAACACCAAATAGATTTGACCAGAAAAGAAAATCCTTCCACCACATAATAATCAAAACACTAAATGTACAGAGCAAAGAAAAAAAAATATTAGAAGCTTCAAAGAGAAAAGGCCAAGTAACATATAAAGGCAAACCTAACAGAATCATACCTGACTTTTCAACAGAGATTCTAAAAGCCAAAAGGTCCTGGACAGATATCTTTTAGACCCTAAGAGACCACAGATGTCACCCCAGACTACTACACCCAGCAAAACTTTCAATCACCATAGACAAAGAAAACAAACTATACCATGACAAAACAAGTTTAAACAGTATCTATGCACAAACCCAGACCCACAGAAGATAACAGAAGAAAAACTCCAATCAAAGGATGTTAATTACACCCCCCCAAAAAAAAACCTCAGAGGAAATAACTCCACTGCAGCAAAACCAAAAGGAAAGAAACACACAAACACACTGCAATCACCAACATCAAAATAACAGAAACTATTATCATTGGTCATTAATATCTCTCAACATCAATGGACTGAATTCCCCAATAAAATGACACAGGCTAACAGAATGGATACATAAACAGGACCCACCATTCTGCTGCATACAAAAAACACACCTCAACAAAGATAAACATTACCTCAGAGTAAAGGGCAGGAAAAGCTTTTCCAAGCAAATGGACACAAGAAGAAAGCTGAAGTAACCATTCAAATATCTAATAAATAAACTTTCAACCAAAATTAATCAAAAGAGATGAGGAAGGACACTTCATATTCATCAAAGAGAAAAGTCCCCCAAGAAAACATCTAAATTCTGAACATCTATGCCCCAAATACAGGGTCACCCACATTTGTAAAAGAAACATTAATAAAACTTAAAGCACACATATATCTCCACACTAATATTCAGAGACCCCACCATCCAACTCTCACCAAAAGACAGGTCATTGAGACAGAAGCTAAACAGAGAAACAATGAAGCTAACAGATGTCATTAACTAAGTGGACCTAACAGATATATACAGAATTTTTCACCCAAATACCAAAGAATATAACTTCTTCTCAACAGCTCACAGAACTTTCTCCAAAATCGAGAAGATAGTTGTACACAAAACAAGCCTCAACTGACACAAGAAAATTGAAATAACAGTTGTATTTCACCAGATCACCATGGATTAAAGCTGCACATCAACAGATATAACCTACAAACTCATGGAAACTGAACAACTTTCTACTCAATGACCACTGGGTCAGGGACAAAATAACAGCAATTTTTTTAATTTTATTTTTTTCTTATCAGTTACATTTTATTAACTCTGTATCCCAGCCGTGTCCCACTCCCTCATTCCCTCCCAGTCCCTCCCTCCCTCCCTCCCTCATCTCCACCGTGCCCCTTTCCAAGTCCATTGATGGGGGGGACCTCCTCCCCTTTCATCCGATCCTGTTTTATCAGGTATCTTCAGGACTGGCTGCGAAGCTCTCCTCTGTGGCCTAACAGGACTGCTCCTCCCTTGGGGGGTGGGGAGGTCAAAGAGCCAGTCATTGAGTTCCTGTTAGAAATAGTCCTTGTTCCCCTCACTATGGGAAACCAATTGGTTACTGAGCTGCCATAGGCTACATCTGAGCAGAGGTTCTAGGTTATATCCATACATGGTCCTTGGTTGAATGTCAGTCTCTGAAAAGACCCTGTGCCCAGATATATTTGGTCCTTGTGGAGCTCCTATCCTTTCCCCATCATACTAACTCCCCTTCTTTCCTATGATTCCCTGAACTCTGCCGAAGGTTTGGTCATGAGTCTTTGTATCTGCTTTGAAAACACTGCTAGTTAGTCTTTCAGATGTGCTCAGTAGACTCCTGTCATACGTTCAATGCACATCCCATCTGTCTTTCTAAACGAGGATTGATCATCTTACCCCATGTCCGCTCTCTTGATTATCTTTTTTAGGTGTATAGATTTCATTATGTTTGTCATATCTTATAGGTCTATATAAGTGAGTATATACCGTGTTTGTCTTTCTCCTTCTGGGATATTTCACTCAGAATGATCTTTTCTAGATCCCACCATTTGCCTGCAAATTTCATGATTTCCTCCTTTTTGATTGCTGAGTAGTATTCCATTGTGTAAAAATACCACAATTTCTGTACCCATTCTTCTGTTGACGGACATCTGGGTTGTTTCCAGGTTCTGGCTATTACAAATAAAGCTGCTATAAACATGGTTGAGCAAGTATCCCTTTTGTGTACTTGAGCAAAGTTTGGGTATATACCTAGCAGTGGTATAGCTGGGTGTTGAGGAAGCACTATTCCTAATTGTCTTAGAAAGCACCAGGTAGATTTCCAGAGTGGTTGTACCAGTTTACATTCCCACCAGCAGTGGAGGAGGGTTCCCCTTTCTCCACAACCTCTCCAGCATGTGTTGTCCCTTGAGTTTTTCATCTTGGCCATTCTGATGGGTGTAAGGTGAAATCTCAGGGTCGTTTCGATTTGCATTTTCCTGATGGCTAATGAGGTTGAGCATTTCTTTAAGTGCTTCTCTGCCATTTGATATTCCTCTGTCGAGAATTCTCTGTTTAGCTCTGTTCCCCATTTTTTAATCGGATTACTTGGTTTGCTGCTTTTCAGCTTCTTTAGTTCTTTGTATATACTGGATATTAGTCCTCTGTCAGATAAAGGGTTAGTGAAGATTCTTTCCCAATCGTTTTGTTTTGATGATGGTGTCCTTTGCTTTACAGAAGCTTTTCAGTTTCATGAGGTCCCATTTATTGATTGTTGCTCTTAGAGCCTGTGCTGTTGGTGTTCTGTTCAGGAAGTTGTCTCCTGTGCCAATGAGTTCTAGGCTGTTTCCCACTTTTCTTCTAACAGATTTAGAGTATCTGGTTTTATGTTGAGGTCTTTGATCCACTTGGACTTTAGTTTTGTGCATGGTGATAAATATGGATCTATTTTCATTTTTCTGCATGTAGACATCCAGTTGGACCAGCACAATTTGTTGAAGATGCTGTCTTTTTTCCATTGAATGGTTTTGGCTTCTTTGTCAAAAATCGAATATTCATAGGTGTGTGGGTTTATTTCTAGGTTTTCTATGCGGTTCCATTGATCCTCCTTTCTGTTTTTATGCCAATACCATGCAGTTTTTATTACTATTGCTCTGTAGTACAACTTGAGATCGGGGATGGAGATACCTCCAGATGATCTGTTGTTGTACAGGATTGTTTTGGAGATACTGGGTTGTTTGTTTCTCCATATGAAGCTGAGAATCTTTTTTTCAAGGTCTGTAAAGAATTGAGTTGGTATTTTGATGGGAATTGCATTGAATCTGTAGATTGCTTCTGGCAGTATGGCCATTTTCACAATATTAATCCTACCAATCCATGAGCACGGGAGATCTTTCCATCTTCTGAGATCTTCTTCAATTTCTTTCTTCAGAGACTTGAAGTTTTTCTCAAACAGGTCTTTCACTTGCTTGGTTAGTGTCACCCCAAGGTACTTTATGTTATTAGTGGCTATTGTGAAGGGTGTTGTTTCCCTAATTTCTTTCTCGGCCCTTTTGTCTTTGGCATACAGGAGGGCTTCTGATTTTTTTGAGTTGATTTTGTATCCTGCCACTTTGCTGAAGGTGTTTATCAGCTGGAATAGTTCTCTGGTTGAATCTTTGGGGTTGCTCATGTATACTATCATATCATCTGCAAATAGTGACACTTTGACCTCTTCCTTTCTGATTTGTATCCCCTTGATCTCCTTTAGTTGTCTTATTGCTCTGGCTAGGACTTCAAGTACTATGTTGAAGAGGTATGGAGAGAGTGGGCAGCCTTGCCTTGTCCCTGATTTCAGTGGGATTGATTTAAGTTTCTCTCCATTGAGTTTGATGTTGGCTATAGGCTCAGAGCAATTTTTTTATGTATCAGTTTCTTAGGCTGTATTTAGTAATGAATATCAGAAAAACATATTTTAAATATCTTTGTTGATTTTCGTTCCATGAGGATTATTAGTTTAGTTATGTAAGTGTTTCACATTTAAAGAATGTGGGAAATTTTAAATATGAAAAAAATTTTATTTATTCAAAAATGTATGTTGTACAGTTGCAGTCATGTTGTGGTGCAATCAAAGAAAATGATGGTCCTTTTCTTTGGCGGAAAGAGGATGTGGAAGCGTCCCAGATAAACCAAGGTAAATGCAGATGTCTGTCTATGAAATGCAAATGATTTGTGTTCCAGGCAGAAAAAAAAAGCAATATCTTGACATAAATGTGTTCTGCTGTTCTGGGCCTGATAATTAAGATAACCTGAAAGTCACAGAATAAAGTCATTTATTCATCACATCAGGGCAAAATATAAGTCCCCACTTTCTAATAGCAGAGGCAGGCAGAGCTCTGAGTTCCAGGCCAGCTTGGTTTACAGAGTGAGTTCCAGGACAGCTAGGGCTAGACAGAAATGCCTGGTCTTAAAAAAACAAACAAACAAAACAAAACAAATATTGATCACTCAAATAAGAGCAGTAACAATTTTATAAATTTTTTCAAATTAGCTAATATTTCAATTTAGTTAATAATTTTTAAAAAGTTGTTCATTAATCATTACCATCTAACATTCAGAGACTACTCCTTATGGCAAACTCATATACAGTTATTCTATTATGTGTTTTATATTATTTTGTCTCTATGTTGTAAAGTGCATGCTTATTAGATCTTACGAATTTTAATTTTAAAATGCTTTCTATTGTTCATTCTCAAGAAAAAGTTACATTATTATTTCTCAATCTTTTACTTAGTGAAAATTTCTTCAAATTGTAGAGAGGTAAAGGAAACACTGAACAAAATGTTGTCTAAGAATCAGATTATAGAATATGTAATATAACAATAAAGAGCATATGTAACATGGCAAGCAAATACATACCCTAAGTAGAATTTATACAATATAGTTAAAATAATATGTAAAAAAGATATTTTGAAAAGCATTATGTTAAATATGAATAATAAATGGAAGCAGGAAAAGGAATCATCACATGTGATGAGCGAGTTGCCGAGTGGTGCTTAATCAAAGATCACGTCAAATAAGTTGTAAAGTACTTTTGGAGATGTTTCCTGTTATTGTGTGTGTCCATTCTTTTATTGAGTCAATTATTTCTGGCTAGAACAGGATTTAAAGTATATGCTAACAAATCTTGTGAGCATTTTTGAAAAAGAATTGTCAGTAGAAAAATACAGCACCAAAGGAGGAGGCAGAATGAGGTTGTGGGAATTGTAGTCTGCAGTATGGGAGGAGATGGTGGCCAGGTGGCCAGGTGGCCAGGTGGCCAGGTGGGTGGATCCACAAGGGGCCTCACACATGCTGCCATTGTTCCGTCTGTGACGTTTCATGCTCTGGGATCCAGAGGTTGTTCCATACTCACTGTTGAGTGAAACATAAATGCTTCCTTTGGTACAGGCATCCTCTCGGGTACTACACGAACCTCAATTCTGATTCCAGTGCATTTTCCACATATATTTCAAAAGCAACAAGTTGAATATCATCAAACCAAGAAATGCCAGGATCATAAAGGAATCCAAGGGTGTGTCCTCAGGATCTGACTCTTGTCTCCACTCTGGACAGTGAAAATCTGCTAGCAGGGTTTTAAAACCTGGCCTTGTCAGATCCTACCAGCTGAGTTTGGGGAAATTTTGAGCCCTGCATATAATACTGAACAAAGTTAATACAATGTTTTTTGTGTGTGTGTGTGCTTATGGTAATGATGTATTTTTCTGAATTTGAGATGGAACAAGGAAGTTTGACAGAATTTTTTACAGTTGACAACACAAATCTCCCCTAAGGAGAACCTCAGGGGTCTGTTTTCTAGAATGTTTCATTGATATAAGTCAAGTAATAGTTTTCCTCAAATATTCTGGTCCTTCCAGATTATTTCAAAGGGCACTAGCATCCTGTGTGTTCTCATGGGCCACAGGGAAAAGAGAAGAGAAATACAACATGTGTACACTGGGCAAGTCACATAGTTTTCAACGGGACATATTGCTCACGTTCATGTGTGAGCTTCCATGTATAGTTTTATTTGAAAGGTTGCCAGGTCTTGAAATAACACAGTGTGTCCAGAGGCCGCCCTGATTGGATCAGCAATTGT
>NW_026596064.1:995123-1036677 GCF_907164565.1 Psammomys obesus
GGAAAAACTGGAATATGAAATTCTGATATTGCTATAAAACATATATTTTTTTTTATAAGAACTGTGATAGTTGCAATACTATTCAGGGCAGATCTTACAATATAATCCATAAAGTATAATAGGATAATTATTGTATTGTTCAAGGTATTCAGTAGAATCCCTTGACGAAGCCTTATTAAAGCTGAATGGTTTTGCAAGCACTAAGAAACCACTGCTCCAGGTATGTTTTCATGTGTATTTCTACAGAGGATAAACTAAGGACAAAAGACCAATCCTGAATGAGAACGCACAACATTTAACCATGAAGTCAAACTGAGTAGAAAGGGAAGGACAGAAGGAGTCAGGTGAGCACTGTTTCCATTGCTTTCGGCTTCCTGACTGCACATGCAATGGTACAGACTCTTCATGTCCTTGACCCTATGCTGCACAGGGAATGGACTGCATCACTTCAAACAGTGAGCTGAAGCAATCTCATTCCCTGAGTTGCCTTTGTCGGGTGATTCGTCATTACTAGGAGAAAAAGAACGAATACACAAAGAACGCATTAGAGAAAGAGATTTTGTTTTTGAGGTCTAAAAGCCATTAAATAGGTTTTTTTTATGTAAAAGAGCTTCATGTTTTATGTGAAGTTGCTAAGCTAAGAAAAATAAAACTTCTGAAGGTCTTCAGTGTAGGAAAAAAAAAACATCTGGAGATAACAGGTCCAGGAGTGGACAGCATTACCTCTACACATTGACATGACACAGGCTTCCTGATCACTGCAGCTTGTGTTGACTTATTAGTAATTTTGAATTTTATTAGGAAACTCTGGAAGTCATGTGTGGCCTCTTGTTTGCTGGAGCCTGCATGCAGAGTTGCACAGTTCAGCTCTGTGGGGAGTGAGGATTAAAATGATTAAAGCAAGTCACAATACACACTGGGAACAGCTCGAGAGAGCTTGTCAGTAAGACTGCAGCGTGGGTTTATTCCACAACTCATTTTTTTATAGGCAAAGCAAAAACAAGTCACATCAATACAAAAAGAAGTTTGTGGAACTGCCAAACTTCCTTTCTGAAACTACTTCCCTATAGCAGGTATGGCCCAAGGTCACACAAACAAGCCTTAAGGAACTTGGCAAAACTTGTTCTCCGACAAGTAACAAAGCAGCTTGACAAACAAGCAGCTCTCCACAGGTCTCCCTTTTTTATACTTTAAAAGACCGTAGCTTAAGAGCCATGGAGCAGAAGATTGTGCCTGTCTTAGGTCATCTCTCTTGAAAGATAATATTCTTACCCATCACTGGTACATGAATTCTGTCACTCATGCCCTGTCTTAGGTTGAATATTTCTCAGAGAGATCTTACCCTACTTTGGCTACCAACCTCTGCTAGAGTAGACACTGGGGTTTAATCTTATGCAGATCAGCTTTAACATTCCGGAAGGCCTTGATGAAGCTTTTAATTATTCCTGGTAGGGGACAGGCTCCAAATAAGAGTAATAAGCCAAGTCCTATAAAAGTAATGCAAAAAGATGACCGTGAAGGCCAAATACCTGTAATAATTAACCCAACCATTCCTTTAGGTATGTCTCTAGCACTTGTAATCCCTTATCAGAACACCAAGCCCGAGAAACAGTCACCGGAACCATAAAAAAAAAAAAGTCTAACAACCAGACCTTGCTGTCCACTTGAAAGCTTAGAAATACAATTAGTTTACGTTGATGGCAAGACACATTAAAGGTTGGCTCTTGTATTTTAAAAAAATGTTAACATCCCAAACGATGAAGCATAAGGAGGAATTACACAGGCAGTTGCAGGGCCTCTTGAGAGTTTTAGAAGCAAGATTCCAAATAGAGGTCTGCTGAAAACCAGAATCGGACCAAAGTCCCATAGTCAGTCCTCTTTCCCATTCTTCCAGATTTTGTTGAGAATTGTCCTGATTATCAGACTAATCAAGTCCAGTCACATTGTTTATAAAAGTTTTCTCTGCACAATAACTTCTCCCGTGAACAGAATGTAACAAAGATGAGTCAGGAGCATAAGCCCAATACAGCTCCCCATTCACCATCAGTACAGAATTCACCATGGTCAGCAGCAGGAACATCCTCCTTCTGGGGAACATCTCCTGAAAATCGCACCAGCCTTTCTGGGATCCACCAGGCTCCTTCTACGCCCTGCGGAAAAACACAAACATGCCCTCTTCCCCCATATTAACACAAGGCCAGGGCCCTGCCATATTCCAGTAATCAGATCTTTCCATTTCGCTTGGGCATAATTATCTTTGGTATTAGGATGCCACAATCCATCAGCCACAGAATGTCCTTGTAGATCCACATTCAAAAACTTTAAAATAAAGCATGGTTAAGATAAATCTGTGGTGTTTGGAGATATAACTTGCCCATTTTTATTGTTTGCAATTGGTTCTTAAGAGATCCATGGGCACGGTCCACAATTCCCTGACCTTGAGGATCATATAGAATGCCCGTTTTATGACTTATATTCATTTGTGCATAAAAAACTCTGAAAAGTTTGACTGGTATATTCTGAGCCATTATCAGTCTTTATAATGGAAAGAATACAAATGTAGCAAAACATGACTTATGTTTGGTGGCTTCTCCTGTTAATGGAGTTGTCATGATAAATCCTGAAAAAGTATCAATTGTTACATGAACATATTTTAATTTTCCAAATTCTGGGATATGAATTACATCCCGAGGTTTTAATTTTAAGTTAACTTTATGTTACAGATTTTTAAACATACACAATGACCAATAATTTATAACCAAGATATATAGAACATGGTAAACTTTTAAAACACACAGACAAAAATACCTTGTTATTTGTTGAATCCAATTTTTTATGACCACAGAGGCATTGTAGCACGATTAACCATTGGCTTTCTTACTGGAAAAACTGAGAAGCTGCTTTGTCTGTTTGGTTTTTTTTTTTTTTTTTTTTGGTTTTTGGTTTTTTTTGTTTTGTTTTGTTTTGTTTTGTTTTTGTTGTTGTTCTTGCTCAAGTGATTTTAGCTGTAGCTTGACACTGCTCAGCAAATTCGGACTCCCATAAAAAATGCTCTCCTCCTGATAAACATGCTCTTGCTAATTTCTTCCAGTACCCTGGAACAGAGGCCCTCAGTAAACAAGGACTCTGACAGAGCTTGAGTGAAAGATGCTATAGGACCACATTGAGGACATGTGATTTTCAATTTCTTTTAATTGGTTAAAAGAGATAGGAGCATGGATTCTCACCATATTACCCTGTGCATCAGGGTATTGCTCTATAACTGGAAAAACCATATAACCCAGTTATATCATCTCCGTTCTGCCTAGCTTGTTGTAAAGAAGCTTGTAAAGGGGATACAGTTGCTTGCACAGTGGACAAAGGAAAAGGCCCATTGGTGTTTTGAGCTATAGCAACTGTAGCCATCCCAGGAGGAAGGTCCAAGCCTGCAATCAATGAGGGAGCTGGGGTGGGCCATTGAGCCTCATTTTCCCTAGCAGTCAATTCTCCAGTTTTCCTGTTTATTTCCCCCAAGCCCCATTCCAACTTTTTAATTTCTTTTTGCCAAAGCTCAAGTTTTTTAACACTCATAGCCTGATTGGAGGATATTTTTCAGAATCCTCCAGCTCTGCAACCTTGTCAAGATCATCTAAGTCATCCTCAAAGTCTTCTCTAAAGCAAAGGACACTGTCATCAGAACGACTGGCTACAGACTGGGAAAGGATTTCACCAACCCCAGAGGGCTAATATCCAGAATATATAAAGAACTCAAGAAGTTAAACAGCAACAAATCAAGTAATCCAATTAAAATATGAGGTACAGAGCTAAACAGAGAATTCTCAATAAGGAATATCAAATAGCAGAGAAACACTTAAAAGAAATGCTCAACATCCTTAGTCATCAGGGAAATGCAAATCAAAACAACCCTGAGATTTCACCTTACACCCATTAGAATGGCTAAGATCAAAAACTCAAGTGACAACACATGCTGGAGTTGTTAAAAGCATTATTATGGGTTGATTCCTTTTCTGCTCTAAAATTTCTCCTTCTATAATTTTACATAGAAATGTGTATGTTTACTTTATTATTAAAAACTTGTATTTTTCTTAGCAAAAATGCAATTGAAATTTCAGAATTCTTAATTCTATTGTCATATCATACAGTTTAGAAGTTAAACTCAATAAAAACAGTTTTAAAGATGAAGCGCCTCCCTGCATTTCATGATGTTCTTGGTAGGTTTAATATGGCAGACACTAACAAAGAGCTCCAAATGTGGTAAGGGTGAGGGAGGACTGGGGTGCTGAGAAGAAGGGCCAAGTTTAAAGTATATGTGTTTGGAGATGGGCACAGAAATGATGGAAAGCATGAAATTCCTCTTGTTCTGTTGAGCAGATTTGATTGTGTGCAGGTGTCAAATTTCTGTAGCTATATTCTCAATTTAAATTATATAATATTGGAAATTTTGCCTTGATAAATATGACTGTTGGACTCAAATTCAGGATGCCAGCTTTGTCAGGAATTCAGAATTCAGCAAAACAAGCTTCAGCTTGACATAATACTTTATTACTAGGACTTTTGATTGTGACTAGATTGTTCCAGAGTGAAATTAAAATGGTGCTATGAGGTTGCAAAGTAAAAGAGCTCTCACATTTGGAGGATACAACTGTTAAACAGGAGAGGCCTCCTGCTTGACATGGGACCAATAGGGAAAGTGCTGCAAAGGCAAGAGCCCACCCAGCTGTGCTTCCGGCTGCACTCTTAGAACTCATCAGAACAAAGCTTGGCTGCTGCTGAGGTTCAAGGGCCTTGAGTCCATCCCAAGTGGGTAGCAGGCCATGGCAATGGCAACTGGTGGGTGCCATAAATGATGTAAGAGTGAGGACATGCGGGTTCATCCCTGACATTTCAGACAGCTGATGCCAGAGTGCGTATGGTTGGGGATTGCATGACTATCCTGTGAGGACAAGGGTCTGTGTGAGAGAGGGCATTGTATGAAGCTGTGGTAGTGAAACCTGGGTTGCAGCAGACATCTCAGTTGGAGACTCTAGAGCCATGCAACATCTGGCGAGGAGAGCTGCGTACAGGGAGTGAGTCACAGGAGGCAGAGATGCAGAATCAAGCAGAGAAGCTGAAGGGCTGCAGACACCTCACCCCAGACATGGGATACAGTGCTCCTGGGGTTTTTTGATTTCCCAGCTGGGGCTTGGTCCTTCATTGGACAGTTTTACTCATTATATCTCCATTACTCAGTTTTGACATTTCATGCTTGATGCAAAGGGATTGTATATTGAGTTTAAACGTTAAGAGGTGCCCAAGAGTCCCTAGAGAATCTTTGGATTTGGACTTTTGAAGGGTTAAAACTGTAAATAAGGATGAAGTTTCACTATTTGCATTATAATATGGACAGAAGACTATGGAGGCTAGCCAAATAGGGTGCCCAGTAGGCTGAGGCATTTGAATGCTTCCCTAGTTAGTCATTGCTAGAGGTGTAGATCACTGAAGGTTGAGATTCACCTGACTTTCAGCAGCCTCACTCTGCTTCACATTTGAGGTTATAACATGTGATTTCCAAGCTTCATGATTCAGCTGCTGCTCTTCCCTCCTGTGATAGAAAATTTACCCCTCTGAAACTGTGAGCCAAAAATAAGCTTTTTTTTTTTTTTTTTTTTCTGTCATTTGCTTTAGTCATGGTGTCTTCTCACAGCAATGCAAAAGTAAGACATGCTATACCTGCTATCATTCTCAGGTAATTATCATTAAAGGATTCATGCAGCACAGTCATGAATGACTGTGATTAATGTTACGACTTCCTGTACCTTTGATGCCACCACAAGAATGGATTCTTCCCTCAAATTTGCATCCTTTCTCAATTCCAGGCTCTCTTTCAGGGTTCTACACAACGTATTGTTTTTGCAGAAATTCTGAATATACCTTCCATGTCAGGTCCTTTTTCTTCAATAACTGCAAGCATATCTGTTATAGAGCACATCCAGTTATAGAGCACCAGTGTGAGTCTTTGCAGAAACCAGAGCAATGCTCGTGTGTGTGTGTGCGATGGTTTGAATGAGAATGGTCCCCCATAGGCCAGTATCTTTGAATGCTTAGTCATCAGGCAGTGGCAAGGAATATGAAAATTAAAAGGCATGGAGTTATTGGAGGATCTATGTCACTGGGGGTGGGAATTGAGGTTTCAGAAGCCCATGTTAGGGCCAGACTTTGTCTTCCTGTTGCTCTTCTTGTTGTCCCCAGATGTAGAATTCTCAGCTACTTCTCCAACAGCATGCTTGTCTAGATGTTAGCATGCTCCATGCCTTAATGATAATGAACTAAAACTTTCAAACTATAAGCAAGACTCAATTAAATGTTGTCTTTTATAAAAGTTGCCATTATCATGGTGTCTCCTCCCAGTCATAGAACACTAAGACAGGGTGCAAATGTGTAGAGTGAGAGCAGAAGAAGAGCAAATGTTGATTGGATTCTAAATGTGTTCTCCAGCAACCACTCTAATGTTTCACACCGAGAGCTGACAACATGTTTGAACCAGTTTTTCTTCTGCAGTGACCTGAAGATCTAAAGCAATCTCTGTCTCTAGGCCTGGACTATGGCCCTCCTACTTTTCTGATCTTCTTATGAATGCTCTTGCCAAGCATGTCATTCTCATTTCCTATTGGATTCTTGGCCTCTGATTATGACCCTATTCCTACTTGCAGTACATCCTGAGCTCTTTATAATGAGCTTTATAATGAGGGTTAAATAGATATTCACAGGGGCCTTTTTCTAATTATACTTCCTTTGAATCAACTTTTCCTATCCTTCTGCTCTGTCTTCATATCGCCTCTTTCCATTACAGCACAGTGCTGGTAGAGTCAGGAATCCAGGAAAACTGCAGTCTATTCTTCCTGTGATTTACCATGTAAATACACAATCTGACTGGGGCTTTTAGTTATTGAACTAGCAGAGGTGGGGTTATAGCAGTCATGGTTACTGCCAGCTTGTATGAATTATTCAAGGCTTACTATACTATCATTCTTGAACCTGATCTAACAAACATTTCTATGCAGGGTAAGGATCACTACAATGAAAATGTTGGTCATTCCATGTTTCTATTGACAACTTGGGAACTTATTTGGAATAGCACAGGCTAAAATCTGGGTCATCCTTTTGACATCATTGGTTAGGATTATAGGATTAGTACTAAGCAAAAGAGATGGCTTTATATGATCGCCTTTGAAATTTAAATCAAAACATGCCAAATGTTGGATTATAAGAATGATAAAACTATAATGAAATGACCATAAAATTATATCTGATACTAGAGCTGACTCAAAGAAGCTGGGTATGAGGTAGCATCATTTAAGAAAGTCAGATCTGCAGAGCATGGTACACTCATACAGAAAAAAAAAGTAAATGTGGACCATTGCTGAACAGTAGAATGAACTAGAATATATTTTCTTGTTATTGATGAATTATAGGATGAATAATTTATCAAAACAACATTGAGATATTTTTCCTAAAAGGTGTTAGCTAAGCGGAGTTTTTTCCTGTTAGTCCTTCATTTAGAGAAGAATTTAATGAGAATGTTTTACCATCCTAAGGCATTCCTGCTCAGATGGCCACAGAAAAAAAAGAAATTATGCTCACCGGAATTGAAGTAGGCAGATCACCATTCTCACAAATAGCCATGAGGGAATTTCCAAAGAGGTGGCCAGGGTTTGGGGCTGATATATCCAAAGGCTGCTGGTCACGGCAGGTGCTAGTGCCTGAGTCAAGAGAGAGTGCCATCTAACTGTGTTCTCTGAGTCTAGGGAAGGCAGAAAAAAAATCATTTCATTAGCCTGATTATCTAACAGTAGAACACCATAGAATGTGCTCAAGTAGTTTACATATGTCAAGTAGTTTAAACGTAAACTGACGGGTCATGTAAAAGACAGTTGAAATTTCACCAAATACTCTCATTTGCCATTTCACTTGGGTTTTCTGGGGTCTCCTACTTAAATAAAGTCAGCTCACTGTTCGTGACAATACATAGGATCCTGGCTCTGGAAACTATCGGTAAGTTGGCTACTCAGAACTGTACATGAGTGTATTTTATTTGCAATCAATACAGAAGTTAAGAAGCTAGTAAGAACCATGGCTAGAAATTTGAAAGCAAGAGATATTGAACACAGCAGAGACCAGGATAATAAAACAAAGCTTATATAGAGGAAGCATCTTTAGGTCTGTAGATTTTAGTCTGGTTATCCTGTATTATACGGCTAATATCCTCTTATGAGTATATACCATGGTGTCTTTCTGGTTCTGGGTTAACTCACTCAGGATGATCTTTTCTAGTTCTATCCATTTGCCTGCAAATTCCATGATTTCCTTGTTTTTAATAACTTATCAATCTCATCAGGCCTGCCTGGATCCTTTTCCTCTGTGACCTGGAAAGGCCACATTGCCAGGGGCAAGAGGAGCAGGCAATTGAGTTCTTGACAGAGACAGCCCCTGCTCCTCTTACTCAGGGACCCACATACAGACTTAGCTGCCTATTGGCTACATCTGAGGAGGAGGTCTATGTCATCTCTATGCATGGTCCTTGGTTGGTGTATCAGTCTCTGCAGGGCTCCCTGGGCTCAGAATTTTTTAGCTTTGTTGGTTTCCTTGTGGAGCTCCTGCCCCCTCCAGGTCCTTCTATCCCTCCCTTCTTCCAAAAGACTCCCTTCACTGTACCCAAAGTTTGGCTGTGAGTCTCAGCATCTGCCTCAATCCTCTGTTGGGTGGAGCCTTCCAGAGGACCTCTATGGTAGGCTCCCATCCTATTTCCTTTCTTCCACCACTTCTAGCGTCTGTCCTGTTTGCCATTCTGAGTGAGATTTAAGCATCTCCCCTAGGGTCCTCCTTGTTGTTTCACTTCTCTAGGGGAGGAGAACACCCCCTTTAGTGGACTAGGGGAAGGGGATAGGTGGAATGGGGGAAGGAGGGTGGGACCTGGAGGAGATGAGGGAGGGGGCTAAAATTGGGATATAAAATGAATAAATTGTAAAAAATAAAAATGAAAAGAGCTGTAATCTTACAATAAATGAAAATAAACACAAAAGTAAAAATAAAGAGCAAGCATGTGAAGGGAGGCATGATAGGAATGAATTCAAAGAAGCATAGTTAATAGTAAACATGTTTTGAAAATGTGATATGGAAATACATTACTATAGAAGCTTGCTAAAATGTGTACATTTACTTATATAGAGTTGAAGGAAAGCTACCTCATAATGTGGTATAGGCTCCTACTAGACACAAATGCTAACAATTAAAAAGTCCAATGCCAAAAATAAGTTTCCTCTCTTGACTTTGATAAACTCTTAACATTCCATAGAACCCCAAATGATACATGGCACTGCCAGTGATCTTGCTTACCCCAAGACCTCGATGGTAGACTCTACTGCTAGAATTATAGAAATAGAAAAAGGTATTGGAAATTGATCTGAATGCTTGGACTGTGCTGCGCTATGCTACACACACTACCGGAAGTGAAAAGTAAGTAACAGGAATATCCAACTGTAACCATTTGACCTACTATAATGTATGGACTTGCAAGTGGAGCAATAGTGGCACAACCTACCTAGTATTTACCACCCACTTTTTGAATGGATTTAACATCTAGCGGACAAGATGGACCCCATACCTGGCACCACTTTTGTTACATGGGTCAAAGGTCCTAGTGGGAAATCCAGTACTATTATTGAGCTAAATGTAAATAGTGTTAAACTAACTCCTGATTCTTATTTTTATATTCATAGATCAGTGCATCACTCAGCCCTAGCCAGAGTAGTGTCTTTGGAGGGCAGAACCTCAAGTGTGATGTCTATATTCTATTTCCTCCCACTAAGTCCCAAGTATCATCGAAAAGAGAGGGCAGAACCACGTTAAAAGCCAGACAGTGTATGGATTCAACAAATTAGTTTCTGCACACAATATAGCAGTTGCACATGTGAAATCTAAACGGTTGTTACAGTATGGACAAGTCCCATAATAAACTAAAATTCATAGACAAAATCACATCAAGGAGAGAGCTGGGCAGAAATTCCATTGCCTTTTTAAGGACTGTTGGCAATTGGTTGCTAGTGAGAATCAGTTTTCTTTAAGCATGTGGCCTATAGTAGAGATGGACCATGTCCAGGGGACAGCTCCATACGCCAGAGCACATCTGTAACTCGTCTTGATATGACTTGATGTTACTACGTTTTAAGGGGAAAAAAAGAGGACAAAAGTTGAGTGTGTTGGTAGAGGGAGGTTGAGCTTGGAGGATCTGTATGTGATTAAATGTGATAAAACACATTATAAAAAAAAACTGAGGGGGGGACATTTCTTTGTCAGGCTGGAAGCCTGCAACAGGATCCTCCTGGGAGGATATGGCTGTAACTCTAGGAGAGACACCCACAGGTGGGAACATGAATACTGAAATGATCCTCTCCTCGCCAGGCAGCATTAGTGGAAGGAGGGGACTACAGCCCACCGACAAAACCTGTGGCCCTGCCTACAAGAAGCGCAGGAATAAAGAGGGAAGAAAGATTAAGGGAAAAGCCAACCAGTCATTGGCCCAACCTGAGACCCACCCCACGGTAGAGAGCCAGCCCCTGGCACTAATAATGATGCTCTGCTATGCTTGCAGACAGGAGCCTAACCTGACTGTCATCTGGGACGCTCCAGGCAGCAGCAGACGGATGCTAAAGCATGCTGCCAAGCTTGGGGCGGAGCTCCAGGCTGGGGTGGGGCCTGTGGAAGTGTTAGGGGGAAAGATGGAAGGACCCAGAGGGTACAGGAACATCACAAGAAGACCAAAAAAGACAACTAATCCAGTCCCATGGGGCTTTCAGAGACTGAGACATCCACTCTGCAGCACGCATGATCTGGACCTAGGCCCCATGCACACATGTAGGCTATGGACAGCTTGGTCTTCATAGGGGGCTCCTGGCAGGTGGAGAGGGGTGCTGTTTCTGACATGGACTCTATTGCTTGCTTTTGGATCACTTCCCCCTGGCAGGGCCGCGTTGCCTGGCTTCAGGCTCAGTCCTGATGTGACTTGTGCTGGGAAAAGTTGATAAGGGAGAGGACACCCTTGGGCTGTAAATAAACTGAAATTTAAAAAAGTAAAAATTTCAAAAGAACTAATATAAATGGTATACTACTGGTACAGTTCCCCTAGAGAACTTCTTGGTTCAATGCTTGGTCACACAATTCTTTATAATAATAATGTCAACCCTAACACAGACAGATTTAGGCAATCTTGACAAAGCAGAACACTTTGATAACTCCATTTGGGCTAGCAACCTCGAGGAGGTACATGGGCATCTAGACATGCTTTCTGTATTCACACGCCACTAAGATAACAAAAGAAAGTACGGGCATCCCCACATCCTGGAGGACTTTCCTTCATGTTGACAGGTAGAAATATTTGATACATAGAGAATACTTGACGCTACCTTCAGTCGTTCTTTGTAACCTAAGTTTATTATTTCTAATTCAACAACTGTATTTATTCCTTAGCTTTAATTGGGTTAAGAAGGCTCTGTGCCTTGATTTTAGGTGAATATTTAGCTATTCAGTTGTTAAAGATAGAATAGAAAACAACACTCAACTGGTTCTTTCTCAAATACACCTCCAGTTGTACATAGCTTGACAGAACAGATTTTTGGTGAGGTGATTGTTCTTAAGATCTCTGTGACCAATGAAATATGTGCTATTGTATCTGGAAAAAAAATCGGTGTGATTAAATAAACCTGGAAAAATATTCAATGACTTTCCAATGTTCAAACTGGGAGAAGAAAAATGAAAACTTCCAATTAGCTTTGGAAAACTATAGTAAGTAGAATATTGTTCTTTTTTTATAATTTATTTATTGTTATTTTAATGTGCATTGGTATTTTGCCTGCATGTATATCACTGTTAGGATTTCTGGTCCCCTGGAATTAGTGTTAAAGATGGTTGTGAGACAGCATATGGGGTTGCTGGGAATTGAACCAGTGTCCTCTGGGAGAGCAGTAGATGCTCTTAACCTCTGAGCTGTATAATTCTCCAGCAGAATAATTCCTCATCTCTTGATGATGTTTCCTAAATTGTTATCACCTTTTGTTACAAAAAGCACTATCAGTTAGGTGTCATTGGAACTGTTGCAAACAAACAAACAAAAACAGAAGGATTGAAAAGCCTAGGCACTTGAAAACCTGAACAAAAGAGACTCATTGCTCAGGTCTCTGGGCTCCTTGGGCTTCAGGATGAAATCGCCTGACACGTGAGGGGCCTGCAGCAACTTGACCACCTTTGGTATGTTGAGATACGCAGTGGAGTTGCTGGGAACCATGGCCAGCATAAATACATCGTTTCAAAGTTCACTCATTTTGACAGCGTATGGATTCCCATGTCCTATACAGAAAAACTTCTCGATGTGGGCCGATGCTGACAGTGACGAGTGTGATCCCACCGACCTGCCTACGAGTGTGTGCTCACACTGGGTGAGCTGCGGTCCTCCCCAGGCTCCTGGAAGAAGGAAGTCTGCTGTCCCTAATGAATCTTGTATACTCACTGAGGGAGACTCATCAAGCTCAGAACATTAACAACACAGAAGAAAAAAATCTGAACATGTTGGCCTGTTAGAATGCACAGGCCATAAAATCACAGTGGAGGTTGTCGGTTTGTCGATTTGTTTTTTGTTTGTTTGTTTGTTTGTTTGTTGTTTTTGCTGTCATTATCCTTTAAATTCTATTTTAGTTTCCCGACATCCACTAGAGTTTTACAGCTAAGGGAAATCACTTGCCTCTTCTAGCTCTATGCTAATCCACTTGAACACTTGCCCTACCCATCTCACAAGAAGAGGAAACATGTTGGTTTTGTGTCGCCTATTACTCTTTCTGTAGTTTAACAACGCAATGCCAGTATTGCTCTTGTAGTATTTTCTCACATACTATTCCTGGCATGTTCACAAAAAGAGATTTCATTTCCCTGTCAGCTCTGAAGCTAGGCATCTCTGGAGCAGTGAAATGGTGTTCCTTATGCATACCAGCTCTGATTTCACAGAAAACAGCGATAAGGAAGCCACAGGATACTAAAAATGCAAGCCTGAATGCAAAGAAGACCTTGCAGGAAGCCACACCCCCATTTTACAATATTCGGTTTGTCCATCCATGCTTTTAATTCCTCCCTCTACAAAGAATTCCCAAAAAGTCTTTGCCAAAAATATAGATTTCTTTCTTTCAGGAATTGTGTGAAGTTCTCCTTTTCATTTCCCATTCATTCCTGATGTCACAGTGAGCACTAGGCTTTCCCTTCCACCTGGAATTCCAATGCAATGCTGCATTGGGGCCAAATAGGACAGCAGCACCCAATGTTTAGATAACAGGGACCCTCTGCAGGATGAACAAAGTGACATCAGCCTGGGCTTCAAGATGGTAGACATATTGCACACTTGAGAACTGAGGATGTTTGGGAAATGTAGCTAAAGATGACTAGGAAAAAGCCACCAATAATGAAAGGTCTTCAGGGTTGTCCTGTGAGGCATTAAGGTGTTGCAAGCTTTACTATCAAGATAAATCTGAACAAACTGATACAGACCATTTTATTAATATGATTACAATGCAGGTTTGCTTTCTCTCTGCACATATTTTCTTGTTTACTGAGACCTACATTTGTGTCAAACATTTAAAAAAAACAAAAAGGCTGGTGCTTTGGCTCATGCCTGTATTCCCAGAACACAGGATGTTGAGGTGGAGTTGAAAGTTTTAAGACAACCCTGGAAAACACTGCAGCGTCTTCTCTCTCTCCTCTCTGTCTCTCTCTCTCTCTCTCTCTCTCTCTCTCTCTCTCTCTCTCTCTCTCACACACACACACACACACACACACACACACATACTCACACACACACACACACACAAAACAAGCTAAAAATTTATACACTGGGTGGATACACTCTGCCTTCAGTTTTGTCCTCGGTACTCAGTGTATTCTAATGGAGGCAGTAGATATTTCATAAGGAAAATCTTTTTATCCTTTATTATTTTACTCAACTACTTTCTGAATTATATTTAAATGTCTGCATAGGTGTGTTTCAAGGGAAAAAAAAAAGAACAGTTTTCATCATCTATTTTCTACCCAATATTTATCTGTCTCTTATATATCATATGTCTACACTATATATTACATCTCTAGCTATTTCTCTATCTGCAAGTAAAAACAAAACTACGCCAAGAGTTTGACGAGAAGAAGGTCTGGTATAAAGGAGGGTTTGGAGGAAGAAAAGCAAAGGTAGAAATGTACTATATTCTAATCTCAAAAATAAAGGAGATCAAATCAGGCAACACAAATCTAAGAGCATGACGGATTCCCACAGACACCATCACTTCAGAGTTCCTGTTCCAATGTCTTTGTTTCAGTCAATAACAGAAGTCAATTAGTACCCCAAATTATTTGTTGTAGCTAAATTATTCAGAAAGTTTTTTGTTTGTTTGTTTGTTTGTTTGTTTGTTGTTTGTATTTTGTCTTTTTAAGACATGGTTTCTCTGCTTAGCCTTGGTTTTCCTGGAGCTCCCTCTGTCGACCATGCTGGCCTCAAACTCACAGAGATTCCCCTGCCTCTGCCTCCTTAGTGCCAGAAATAAAGGCATGCACTATGACAGCCTGGCTTTCTGATAGTTATGACATGTATGACTTATTATTTACACTGAACACATATTATGCAAAATGCATCCAAATAAATGGAAGTTTTTTTTTTATTCAGAAAGTATTTGAGGGATGTGAATACTATCTCAGCTCATATTTGTGGAGAGAAAGAGCCCTGGCATGTTCAGATGTACAATTAATATATCTATCATGGACTCAGACACGGACGGAACTAAGATATGAAGAGCAAGTTTCACAGAAAGGAGAACTTGAACACTAAGTTTGGAAAAATAATTTTATAACAGTTCCTTTTTCTACATCCAGAAGAATAGAAAAATCTCTGAGGGCTTTTTAGTATAATGCAGAAAACGCCACATTTCTCTGTTCAAGTAACCAGTATTGTGCATGAAGAGATGCTACACACAGAAATGTCAGAGAAGTGAATGTGGAGTGCCCAACAACACCTTTACTATCCACAGTGCGACCCCTCCACCTAATGCCCAGAAAACGTCCTTGGAAGAGAAGGGAGAATTGTAAGAGTCAGAGGAGCAGGATGTATGTGAGGATAGACTGTGTCTTCTTGGTGTGAGGGAACCTGAACACACAAAATCTCCACAACTTGATTGCCTGACTGAGACTTGGATACATGAAAATGCCAATTCACAGGCCAGTGTGTGTGAAGAATATCACAGAGCTCCCACTTAGATGAAGAGCCACACTCAATGATTGCAGAGAGAGGCAGGGTCAGTTCTTCATGGATGAGCTCATGAGAGGTTTTCCAAACTCAAGTGGATTGTCTAAGCAACACAAATACGATCAAACGAAATAGGCTTTGTGACATTTATGTGCATATACATACATCAAGAATAATTAAAGATGAAAAGTTAGTGTATTTGAAAAGGAAATGAGGTGGACATTACAAGAGACCAAGGAGCCATAGAGAGAAATACAAATTTAGTGCTCTGAGAAAATTCTAGAGCAAAACAAAACAAAACAAAAAAAAATCCTCTGAGAGTCTGAAGTTATGTTCCTGTCACTGAAGCCACCATAAACTTTGGACATGGAGTTCTGATGATTTGAGCTGAGACCCATAGCAGCGGGGGCCTTGGAGACTGAAGCAGCTTCCTCATACCCTGGGAGGATTTCCAGGGGAGGGAAGAAACACCAGCTCAACCACAAAATCTTCAACACAAAATTACCCTACCTGCAAGAAATGCAGGGATAAATATGGAGCAGAGAGTGAGGAAATGGCTAACCAATGACTGCCCCAAACTCCGACCCACCTTGTAGAAGAGAGACAAGCCCTGGCACTATTAATGATACTATGCTATGCTTTGCAGACAGTAGCCTTGCACAACTGGCCTCTTGAGAGGCCCCACCCAGCAGTGGATCAGAACAGAAGCTGAGACCCACAGTCAAACATTAGGCGAAGCTTGGGGAGTCTTGAAGAAGAGTAGGGAGAAGGATAGAAGGACCCAGGAGATACAAGAACTCCACAGGAAGACCAAAGAAGTCAACTAACCTAGGTCCATGGAGGCTTAACAGAGTTTGAAGCACCAACTAAGAGCAGGCATGGACTGATCGTAGGCCCCCAACACATGTGTAACTGATGGGCAGCTTGCTCTTTATGTGGATCTGCTAGCAAGCTGAGTGAGGCTGTTTCTGACATGGACTCCATTTGCTTGCTTTTAGATCACTTGCCCCTAGCTGGCTGTCTTGTCTGACCTAAGTGGAGGAGGATGGCCTTAGTCCTGACGCAACTGGCTGTGCTGTGGAAGGTTGGAAAGGAAGGCCTTTGCCTTTGCTGAGCAGAAAGGGAAAGTGGAAAGGGAAAATGGGTTGTAGAAGGTAGGGCCAGGAGAAGTATGTAAAGTAAATAAATAATTACTTTAAAATAAAAATTTTTAAAAATACCTCCAAAAATGTAAAGTTCCATTCCTGTTGCCAAAGCCACCATGAACTTTGGCCATGGGACCCTGATGATTTGATCTGGGTCTGACTGAAAGCCTCCTAATTTTAGACTTCTCATAGTTTTAGGCGTTCCTGTACAAGCCTCTAAGGGACAGATCCTATGCATCCAATAGTGCATTCAGCCAAAGGCTTGTGAACCACACTGAGGACGGCCATGGCTGGGTATCTGGGAAGGTGCAATAGCAGCACTTATATCTCTGTGGTGCCCAAAGGCTGTCTAATTGAAATGAAGGTCTCGGAACCCAACGGAAAGTGTGCTGGTACTGTAAACAGCCAACTCTGTGTGGCCAATGAGGTCATGGATACTAGAGGAGAACAGACTGCTGCTATTTCCCTAAACTAACATAACTTGTAACTGAATTGTAAACATTTATCATAACATCCATAAATAAGTATAGCTCTGACTCCATGATCACAGACATTTCCTTCCACAGCAGCAGGAACCATTACAACTAGTCAAATGAAGAGAACTGATGTGTGAGGCTCAGCACCAATGGATACATACACAACACAACTCCTATGCTAAGGCTCATGGGAAATTGTGGAAGAAGGGGGGTGGGAGAGTCAAATAGAGAGGAACACATCTCTGACATTTTGCTTTCTACATATAAGCTTATACATATGAAATCACAACAAATGAATGTTTAAAAATATATAAATACAACAGTTGACATGCCAGTTTGAATCTGGTAAATCTCATGTCATCCTGCAACTATGTGAAGGACTTTAAGCAATTAACAAGCCCTTCGATTTATTAGCCTTCCCCAGGGATGAAATCCCTGTGTTACAAGATTTTCGATCCCATTGTGAACCTTTAGACTGTGACCTGTAAAACCTATTTCTAGTTGTGGAATGGCTCAGCCCTAACACACACCTTTAACTCAAGAGTTTTCTGTTTACTGTAAACAAGTACTTGTAGTTTTTGCCTCAGCCCTAGCATACACTTTTAATCCAAGAGCTAAATAAAGATAACCCTAGGTCAAGATGTGGAACAAGAAACAAGATGACGGAATAAATAGAAAGGAGGGACTTTGAGAGAAGAATATTTAAGATAGTGTAGAGAGGATGAAAGAGCTTTTGCTTTTAGCTTTAGGCTTTTGGCTTTAAACTTTTTGGATTTTTAGATTTTGTATTTTGGCTTCAGGCTTTAGAGTTTGGCTTTTTTATTTTTTATTTTGGCTTTTATTTTGGGGCTTTTGGCTTTCACTCTTTCCTTCTGGAATGTAAGGTGAGTAGAAAGGCTTTTTCCTTGTGGGACATTGGCTGGGTAAAAGGCCAGCTGGGTACTTTCTCTGCCTTTCTGAGCTAGCAGACTTTCACCCCAGCATTTCACTCCTGAGTCTTTATTGTTAAAAATCAAACGACTGAGATTTTGTTGTTGTTGTTGTTGTTGTTTTTAAACAACATTGTGGAGCTTTAACTTGTGGCAAGACCCCATTGACAGAGAGATCACTCCAGACATCAAATGTGGAAAGTCCTCAAGGAGAGAGTTAAGGATGAGAAGTGTCATGATAGAATATAGTGCTGCTCTAGATGGTCTGAAAAAAAAAGAAGCAGAAAATGAAAAGCTAATGGCTTAGCTGAAATTGTCCCAATACCAATTATAATTATTATCATTTCAGTATTTTATTTATTCTTAATAGCCATAATAGCTTTCTATACTTGTTCAAATAAAAAATAGATTGATAAGATCAAAGCCTTAGAAGAAAAATTAGAGACTTATAAATGAGAATAAGAAAAATACTTAGACTAAGGAATTTAAACAAGCCTTAGAAAGATCTATAAATGAGAATAACAATAATTCTCAGACCAGACAGAGGCATTTATACAAGCCTTAGAAACACCTAGGAAAGACAGTCAGACACAGACAGAGGAATTTAGACAAGCCTAAGAAAGACCTATAAATGAGAATAAGAAAAATTCTCAGACACAGACAGAGGATTTTAGAAAAGAACCTACCACACCACCACATAATGAAACTGAAAGGAAGTGGCCTAAGGTTGTTAGGAACCCAGTTAGTATATCCAGTTATTATACAAGACATAACAGGAGATGATAGGCATCCCCAAAGTTATAATTAAATGGAATCTTATAAGCATATTAGGTTTAAGGAGATTTAAGGAGGATTTAAGGAGATTTAAGTTTCCTATGGTCTGTATTTATCCTACGTGAAGCAGATTCTACTTTTCATGATCAACTCAGAACAGGATTATCCCCCAAGACCAGAAAGCAATATTGGAACCTGGTCCTCAGTTACAATGGGCAAACAGGGTGAAAAGAGGAACTTAGGACCATAAAACAACAAAATCAGGCCAGATGTATTGATATTTTCCAGTTGCTTGGCAAAGGTCAATATGCTAATTTGCAAAGGCAGCTTGAATTTGATAATTCACCTTGGCACTATGTCATTTAGAAGCTTTAAATGCTTGGGATAAGTTTGAAAAATCAGGAAAGAGGGCTGAGTAATTTACTAAAATTACACAAGGCCCAAAAGAAGACTTCACTGACTTTTTACAAAGATTTACTTCAGATGTAAATAGAATATATCAGATTCGGAAGTCAGAAAAACACTAATTGAATCTTTGGCTTTTGAAAATGCTAATTCAGAATGCAAAAGAGTGATCAGACCTTTAAAGGCAAGATCAGCACCAATAGAGGAATGGATTAGAGATAGGGCTGGTACTGAAGCTTATGTTTATTATGCTAATCTGATAAAAGAAGTAATTTCTACAAGTCTTAAGAAAAATCAAAATGTCAGGTGTTTTAATGGTGGTAAGGCCATTTGGAAAAGGACTGTAGGCAAGGCAATCCTAGAAAAAATATTTGTTCTAGAGATAATCCATAAGAAGGCCGCAGCTTTCCAGAGTATGCAGAAGGTGTGGCAAAGGCCAGCATTGGATTATGAATGTCAACAAGGGACAGGAAGGTAACCTTTTGCCATTGGGAAATGACCGAGGGGTTGTCCGACAGGCCCTGACATCAAATTCCATTCAATCATTCCCTGTCAGCATCTTTAAACTCATCCACCAAACAATTAAATGATCGAATGCCTGTTCTTAAAAACAACATTGCTCTGGATATAATAAAGGACAAAACAGTATCTGTAGATAAAACCAAAAAAAATATTTCAGGAGAGACCACAAAAAAAAAAAAAAAAAAAAAAAATTAGCAAACTGCTATAAAAGCTCAGAAACCTAAGCTGAAAATGCAAAGAAACGGCATTGGAATTGAAAGTTTGGTAGACACAGGAGCAGATAGAACAACAATTTCACCAAAATCTTGCCTCTCCAGGAGGCAAATAATCAGTACATAGCAATTGGAACTTAATCTCAAAAAAAAAAAAAAACAACATGCAAGGTTGATCTAATGTATAGGGCCAGAATGACAAATACAAAAATTAAAGCCATATGTGGCTAATACAGCCATGAATTTAAGGGGATATTATTTGTTGCAACAATGGAAAACACAGATTAACATTTCTTCCGTCTCAGAAACAAACCATAATATAAAGAATGTTTCTGAGAAAACTATTCAATGGTATTCTCAAGTTTGTATTAAAGACAATTAAGAGATTTAAAATGTTTTAAGTAACTTCAAAGGGTTACTACAGTTCAAACTTGTTTCTAAATCTCTAAGAGTTGTAATAATTTGGAGAAAATTTTGAGTAGCCAATGCCTTTTATCCCAGAAGAGACAGATCTCTATGAGCTAGAAATTTTGTTTTTTAAAATAATACTGTTGATTGGTTATCAAATACCAAGAAGTCAGTCCTAGAATCATTTAGAAGCAGGCAACATTGAAGTGACTAAGCAGATTTTATTTATAGGTTTATTCATTTGTATACATACGTAACAAAAGTATTTAATGAAGAAAAGGCTCTTGATTTTCAGGGGATGGGAGAATTAGGAAGGGGAAACGATGTAATTATATTTTAATTAAATAAAAATACATAAAAATTAATTACCAATGACAAAAAAATACCAAAAATGTTTTTTATCATATACCTGGACTAGAGGCAAGACTCTCTAAATATTTCTTACATGTATGAAAGAACACCACATAGGATATTTGCTTTAAGAGTATTAAGGCTTAAGATTGAGGAATGGATACAGAAATTGTGGTACATTTACACAATGGAATACTACTCAGCAATTAAAAAGAAGAAAATTAGGAAATTTGCAGGCAAATGGTGGAAACTAGGAAAGATTATCCTGAGCAAGGTATCCCAGAAGCAGAAAGACACTTAAAGTGGATATTAGAAATATAACATAGGATAAACATACTAAAATCTGTACACCTAAAGAAGCTAAACAAAAAGGAGGGCTGGGGTAAAATGATCAATCCTCATTCAGAAAGGCAAATGGAATAGACATCGGAAGAGGGAGAAAACAGGGAACAAGTCAGGAGCCTACCACAGCGGGCCTCTGAAAGACTTTACCCAGCAGGGTATCAAAGCAGATGCTGAGATTCATAGCCAAACTTTGGGCAGAGTGCAGGGAATCTTAGGAAAGAAGGGGGAGATAGAAAGACTTAAGAGGGGATAGGAGCTCCACAAAGAGAGCAACAGAACTGAAAAATCTGGGCCCAGGGGTCTTTTCTGAGACTGATACTCCTACCAAGGACCATTCATAGATATAACCTAGAACCCCCTGCTCAGATGTAGCCCATGGCAGCTCAGTATTCAAATGAGTTCTCTAGTAAGGGAACAGGGACTGTCTCTGACATGAACTCAGTGGCTGGCTCTTTGATCACCTCCCCCTGAGGGGGGAGTAGCCTTGCCAGGCCACAGAGAAAGACAATGCAGCCAGTCCTGATGAGACCTGATAGGCTAGGGTCAAATGGAATAGGAGGAGGACCTCCCCTATCAGTGTACTTGGAGAGGGGCATGGGAGGAGATAAGAGAGGGAAGGTGGGATTGGGAGGGAGTTAAGGGAGAGGGCTACAGCTAGGGTACAAAGTGAATAAACTGTAATTAAAAAATAAAAAAGACTAATCAATGAAAACTTTAAGAATTTAAGTTTTTCAGTATAATGGATATCATTCTAAAGACTTGGTGCATTCAAAAAATAACAGGTTAGGGCCCATGCCTCAGCAGGTGAAAGTGCTTTTCCCAAGCCTGATGAGCTGAGTTAAATTCCTGGGCAACACATGGCAGAAAGAGAGAGACTACTCTGGTGCCTTCTGAGCGTCCCTCAGGCACACACTGTGACACATTTGTGCAACATAAACACCAGCACTCAAATCAGTGTTACATTTTTAAATATTCACAGCCAAGCAGAAGGGTGTGCTTACACTTGAGAGATTACTAAGCATTACAGAGCCATGGTGTATATAAGAAATCACACACACTCAGACATGAATGTTAACAAACAGGCGACTATAACAGAGTACATAGAAGTGTTTGTTATCAGTTGTACTTTTATGTATGCACATAATTATTTCCACCTAAAGATAAACTATTTAAGAGTAAATGCCATTTAAAGGATAGCAAATACTCCACCAAGAACCAAAGAATCTACATTCTACTCTGCCTCCCACAAAGCTTCTCTAAACACAATCACATAAGGGGCACAGAACAACAAATCTCCAGAAACTCTGAAGTAAAATAATTCAGTGTATCCTACATGAATAGCAAGCAAATCCCTAATAATACAAAAACTCTTGGAGACTAAACAATTTATAATTGAATGATGACTAGATCAAAGAAGAAAACAAGAAGTAAATATAAACCTTGGAACAAAATGAAAATACAAGCATGGCACAAGAAAATATCTGGGACACACTGAGAGTAGTTGAAGGAGGGAAATTTATAGCTTTGATTGCTATAAGATAAAACATCAGAAAAAGCACAAAAACGTGACCTAATGGTACAATTCAAGAATATGGAAAAGAAAGAAGAAACCAAGTACAAATCAAGTAGAGGCAAAAAATAGGAAAAAAAAAAAACAAAACAAAACAAAGAAGAAGGAAAGAAAGAAAGGGAAGACTCAAAGGAGCAGAATCAGAACTGAACAAGACAACATTTCCAGGATAAACCACATGCTCAGGATTATCAGCCAACACAGGTTCTACTCATTTTAGTTTTGTCATGGTTTGTTTGCTTGCTTGCTTGTTTTTTAGAGAGAGAAAAAAACATGAAATTGTTTAGATTGGCAGAATGGGAAGAATCTGGGAGGAGATGAAGGAATGGGAAGAACATAATAAAAATATATTATATGAAATCCTAAAAGAATATTTAAAATCATTATTAGTAAAAAACTAGAAAATAAGACATAAATTTTAAAGTTTGTAGATACATACAAACTACCAAAATTAAAATGCAATCAACAACACAAACAGATCCATAACAAGTAAATTAGATAATAAAATATTATGACAAAAAAAAACCCTGCAAGGCCACAGAGATTCATAAGAGAATTATGCCAAGTTTAGAATAAAATCTTCAATCACTATTTCTTAAAATATTTCAAAATTAATAACAGAAGATCTTCCAAACTCATTATATAAAGACAATTATGACTCTAATATCAAAAGTAAGTAAAGACACCACAAGAAGTAAAACTTCAGGACGATATCCCTGATGTACATTGCTACAAATATTTCCGATGAAATAGCTGCAAACTTAATAAAGGTACTTATCAAAAGGATCATCAGGATCTAGTTGCCTTTATCCTGGAAGCAATGATGATTCAACATGGTTATCTTATTACAGAAGAGAAGTCTTTTGACAAATTTAACATGTCTCCATAACAGCAAAACTTGGGGGCTCAAAACACTAGATGGAGCAATAAGTCAAGAGAAAGAAATTGAGAAAACAGAAAAAAAAATCCTTATTTGAAAATGATATGATAGTAAACACAAGAGATGCCAAAAATTCCACCCGAAACGTGCTATAAATGATCAATAATTATAGCAAAATCACAGAATACAAAATCAGCTTACAAAAATGAGTAGCCTTTCTATACACCAAAATCAAACATGCTGAGAGAGACAGAGACAGACAGAGGGGGGGAGAGAGAAAGAGAAAGAAAATCATGAACATGCTCTCATCTAAAATATACTCAAAGATATAAAAATATCTTGGGATAAACCCAACAAAGAAAAGTAAAGGCCCAAAATGAAAACTATAAATTTCTGAAAGAAAGAGTGAGGAAGACCTAAAGAAATGGAAAGATCTCCTATGCTCATGTATTGGTAAAATGATTGTTATGAAAATGACAGTTTTACAGAAAACAACTTACAGAATCAATATAATCCCAAAGAAAGTCCCACAATAGCTTTCATAGAAATAGAGATTATATTAAAATTCATTGACAAGCAGAAAAGATCCAGGATAACAAACGTAATTCTGAGCAAAAAATAACAATGATGGATGGTTTAACATTATCATTATAGATTTCAAGATATATAGTAAGCATGTAATTAGTGGCAGAAAACAAACTTGTAGACCTATAGAGCAAAAACAAAGACCCCAGAACAAGCACACTTAATTATAGTCAGTCCTCTACTGCAGCATATTTGTATAGTTTTACATATATTATATATATATATTATATACATATATAATATATATATATATTATAGTTTCTGGAGATTTGTTGACAAAGCTGTTAAAAACAGCTTCAACAAATGGTGCTGTGCACAGTGGATGTCCACATGCATAAATAGTGAAGTTAGGATGGAATCTACCACTCTGTGCTGGTATTAAATTCAAATGGATAGAAGATCACATTGTGAGAATGGAAATGCTGAAGCCATTAGAAGAAAAGCTACATAGGGCCTTGTGGTGGAGGTGATGCAAAAGACTTCCTGAACAAGACTGCAGATCAGGAACTAAGGCCCACACTTGTCAAGTGGTATTTCATAAAACTGAAAACCTCACACAACTAAGGAATCCATCAACTGAGTGAAGGGAAAGCCAATACAAAGAAAGAGAACCAATGCCAGCCATATATCTGAAGGCAGATTAATATCTTGGTAATATAAAAACGTCAAACCAAAGTAAATAAAGAAAATGACAGAAGTGAAACATCTGAAAAGAAAGTTCTCAGAAGAAGAATAAAAATGGCTGAGAAATATCCTTAATCTTGGGCATCATCCTAAGTAATTAGGTAAATGCAAAATGCAATCAATTTTAACATTTCATTTTGACAAAGTCAGGATTCCTTAATGCTGGAAACATTGTGGGAAAATGAAAACACTCATTCACTATTGAGGGACTGTGAACTGAGGCAGCTGCTATGGAAATCAGTGTGGTAAATTCGCAAAAAATATATAAACATGCTTGATTGTCATAAAACCAAGGTATACCACTTCCTGAAATACACACAAAGGCCTTAACATCCTACTCTACAATTACTCAGCCATGTTCACTTCTGCCTGAGTAATATACCTAGGAAACTATGTAAACGTCCTTCAACTAATGAATGGATAATTAAAATGTGGTACATACATACAATGTAGCTTTTAAAAAATTAAATATTAGGGTCTGATCATGGTTGTACACACCTTTAATACCAGGCAAAGGAAGGTGGATCTCTCAGTCTGAGGCCAGCCAAAGCTACGTGACAGAAAAACTATGTCAACAACAATCACAAAAAAGAAAGACTGAAATTTGCAGGTAAATAAGTGAAATCTTGAGATGTGACTACATTATTTGGCATAGCCACCAGAAACACCAAGTGAAATAGAACCATGCCAGGTAACTAGAGAGGATAGCAAAACGATACTGGCCATACGAAGGAGGAAATGGGAAAGGAAAAACACACACACACACAGAAGGGGACATCATTTGGGAAAATATGTGTAAAATAAAGTCAAACCATTTGGGGTGATAATACTTCCACCCAAAGCCATCCAGAATTAGATTCTTCCTTTTGAGTAATTGGGTAGGGATAACTAAGAGACTCCCAAAACAATATAGGCTATTGCTATGGCCATTGGTTTCCTCCATGAATTTAAAGATAAGTCCTCACTGATAAATCAGCCTTCACTTTGGACATGAATTAAGTGTGCATGAGGTGGAACTGACTGGAAGGCTCCTTCTATGAAAACTCAACGTCATTAAAACTGCTAAGCGGGGGAAACAAACAATAGGCCTGCTCACATGTGAAGACTATGACCTATGGAGTGTGCCGTGCGCCAAGATATTCCTAATGCTGCAGTAGTGGACTTACGTCTTGGCAGTAACCAACAGCTGTCTGGTTGGGCTCATGGCTTAAACAAAGACTAGTGCTAGGTACAGTAAACCTAGTCAATTCCAAGCAGTTCCTGAGGTCATAGAACTTAGGGAAAAAACCACTTTCCTAAATCAGCATACTTCCTAAATATACTTTAAATATTTATCTTTGTGCTTACAGGTAAGTGAAGGTCTTATATAGTAATTTAAAAGTTAGGAATGAAATAAAAATACTGGAAATATAGTAGAAACAACTAATCAGTCTGTGAGCACTTACAGTTTGGAAAAACAGGTAGCTTCAGCGATAAATGCCTGCCCAGAAAAATGGTTTTATGAGAATACCACCCAACCCTCAGTTTAGTGTCACTTGACATGAAATATTTTGCTCTGCCTAAGTATTGCAGATAGCATGGCTTACTCTCGCTTCGTCTCCCTTAGTATATTTTATGAAGGCAAAGGCATATTTATGTACAAGAAAACACTTTTTCCTGGTAGCGCTGACTAAACTTTCAATGTCCTCTCATTTTGTCTTTATAATCCCCCCCCTCTTCTCATCCCATTTGCCTCCACCATTCTTCCACTAACTTTTCTTTCCACCCATCTTCCTTCCCTCATTAGAGTATAATGTTATCTTCAGTCTTCTGTGCACACACAGTGTTCAAGCCGGGGATGTCCTCTGTGACTATCTCGAGTGCAGTACTCACACCCTGGTACTTCTGCTTTGCTTGATTTATGGATCTGTTAAAGTTCAAAAAATAGATAAAAACTATGAAATGGATTTGATATTTAAATTTCTCAATGTTTAAAGTTTTAATCCAATTAAATAGAGTGATCAGGTATTCTATGGAAGGTCACATTAAAAAGTTTGGAGAAATGTGGTGAATTCTAGAAAACAGAGAGGTGTCTTGGGTTGTCACATTTAGGAAGCAGTACCAGTTCTCCAACATTCCTGCTTGCATTAGTACGAACGACTTTATAGTTCATGAGCAAGAAGCAGCTGTTGCTTTATGTGTGCATGATAAAGCGACCTGTCCTGTCATATTATGTTCTAAAATATTCTTTGCACTAACACAAAGGTGTGAGAAGAGGAAATGATGAGACTGGCAGCCGCCGCTTCCTCAGGCACCGAGAATGAGAAACCACGGAACACGTAAGCAAGAAGATGAGAGGGGATGGTGGAACAAGCTCGGATCAGACCGAGAACAACATACGGGGGTGTTGCACGGACTCTCATCCTTTCGTTACAATGTAAAGAATTCAAAAATGTGAAGCTGGATGTAGTGGAACAAGCCTTTAATTCCAGCATTCGGGAGGCAGAGGCAGACAGATCTCCGTGGGTTTGAGACCAGCCTGATCTAAACAAAACCACCACCACAACCTTTGAAGTAAACAGCACCACACTCTTTTTTGGCCGAAGGACTGTCATATAAAAATGAGAAAATTTATGTCAGATAATACATTTATGTCTGATTTTTCAAGAGTATTTCTCGGGACCAAATTGTCAGGAGCCTGTGGTCTGTCGTTGCCAACGAGAGTGTCCTTCTCACACATGGGCTTCTGACCAACCTGTCCTTTGACGGGGAACCTGGTAGTGACAGACAGTGGACTGCAGTGCAGAACTTGCTTTTGAGTGCAGCTGTGTGACCCAAGCCAGATGCCCTCTGCCAGGTGCTCCCTGCTTCATTTTCACCGAAGATGGAAGGGTGGCTGGGCCTTGTGACACTCTTGCCGATGGAGGAGATTATCAACCACAGAAGATTTATTCGTATTAAATCGTATTACAGATGTAAAAAACTGAACACTTGGCTAAGAATCTTTTTTTTTCTTTCATCCACTGAATGCTTGAATATTTACTTTCTTACGCTATTGGTAGTTGTGAACCATGCTGCTAAAAAGATTGATGCATAAGCTTTTGTGTAGTTGTGCATTGTCACTTTCCAGGAGTCTGCAGCTAGGATTGGAGCTGCTGAGTGTAGCGGAATTGCTGGTGAACTTCCTGTTTCCCAAGGAGAGGACAGTTCTTGCTTTTACCACTAAATGCTCCCTACTTTGCATCCGCATTACGCTGGGCGTGCACTCAATAGAAGAGTCACATATGTGTGAATGTACCACTCCTACTACCTCACCCCAAGTTATAGAAATGAAATAATGACAAATATTAAATGCCCCGGGTTGACACGCGCCCTTACAAATGACTGATATTCAGTTACAGGTCCTCACAATCACCTTAACACATAAAGAAAATATCTACATTTCAACTAGTCAGTGTCAGAAAGACTTCTGGAAATTTCTCATCAACCACTTCACACATCTCCAGTTAAGCTGCTTTATCTTGTATGCAAATGTATGAGCACCAGTCAGCATAAAATTTCACAATCTCATACATCAGGAAGGAAACAGACAAGATCCAGAGGATGACACAAACATGGATGTCTTCGGGCAGAAGCCTCGGAAATGTTTCCCTCGAGTCAGCAGTTGAGGCCGCTTTTCTTAAGGGTACAAAACATGGAGGTGTGTGTTGGCTGATGGAATTCTGACGAGGCTTGAGGAATGGGTGGAGGGCTGAGGGGAGGAAGAAGAGTGTGGAGTCCACGGGTAAACCTTCATGCGGTGACCAGCGTGAGGGCTGCCGTGGGCTGTGGAGAGCAGCAGGTGTGGCCGCAGCTTCCCGCTAGTCCTGCACTTCAGTTCCACTCGAGAGCTCCCAAGGACAGTCAGTCCCTATCTTAAGCCAGACTGAGAATGGGACGCTAACTTTTACCCACAAGACACCTCTGACCCACAAGGGTCTAATGATACAGGTCCTCACCTCTCACCTATAGTCATAAAAATTTTGAACTTGTTGCACAGACTCCCAAGGTTCATGAAATTTATGATACAATTATGATTTTGAATAAGAAAACCCTATTCATTTTGGAGCATCAAGGGAATTTTCTTCCCTCACTTGCCTACTTATTCCTGAAGAAAAAAAGATTTCATCTCTCTCGAGATGCTTGAAAAGAGGTCACAGCCTTCCCTTTTCTCCTCCTTCCTTAGAAGCTGAACACCCCTTCAGCCCCACTACCAGGAAATTGGGATCTGCTGAAAACCTAATGATCACTATTCTTGTGACATTCTCTAATGATCCCATTTTGGGTCATTTCCACATGAAAACATAGAAATATCTCTTACAAAATACTTCTCCAGAAGGTACCAATAGAGCAGCTTATAAAGAGACAAGAGTTCACACAATGAGATTAAAACAGACATGTGTGCACATGAGTGAGTGTGTGGTGTGGTGTGTTTGTGTGTGTATGTGTGTGTGTTCTGGGTAACAATTTTACATTAAAATTTTCTCTGTGTACTTCATACTATGACATCCATTACGTCCTTCCACATCCGGCCAATGGCAACAAATGATCAAGTTCTAGATCTTACTGGAAGGTGGCTATGAAGTTCTCCATAGGCCAGCCTAGGAGAATGGATTTTTTCTGGCCCGACTAGGGCCTACAAAGTTTGTGAGCACCCAGTCCCCAATCCAGAGGGAAGCCAAGGGGGTGACATATTTTAAAAGAATTCAACAAGATCTTTGTTAGTTTGCTTTTTTTTTTATGAGAAAATAAAGTAAAATAGTTTAATATTGAGTCTTTTCTTGATGTGGAACAGGTTGTTGCCATTCTTTTTTTTTTTTTAATTCTTTATTAATTACACTTTATTTACTTTGTGTCCACCCTGTGGTTCCCTCCCTCCTCCCATCCCAATCCCTCCCTTCCTTCACCTTCTGCATGCATGCCCCTCCCCAAGTCCACTGATAGGAGAGGTCTTCTTTTCCTTCCTTCTGATCCTAGTCAATTAGGTCTCATCAGGAGTGGCTGCAGTGTCTTCTTCTGTGGCCTGGTAATCCTGCTTCCCCCTCAGGGGGAGGTAATTAAAGAGCAGGCCAATCAGTTCATGTCAGAGGCAGTCCCTGTTCCCTGGAACCCACTTGGATACTGAACTGCCATGGGCTACATCTGTGCAGGGGTCTTGGGTTATCTCCATGCATGGGCCTTGGTTGGAGTATCAGTCTCAGGTAAGACTCCTGTGCTCAGATTTTTTTGGTTGTGTTGCTTTCCTTGTGGAGTTCCTGTCCTCTCCAGATCTTACTATTATTTCCCACTTCTTTCATAAGATTCCATGCACTCTACCCAAAGGTTGCCCATAAGTCTCAGCATCTGCATTGATAGTCTGTAGGGCAGAGCCTTTCAGAGGTCCTCTTTGTCAGGCTCCTGACTTGTTCCCTATTTTCTCCTTCATCTGATGTCCATCCTCTTTGTCTTTCTGGATAAGAATTGAGCATTTTAGCCAGAGTCCTCCCTCTTGATTAGTTTCTTTAGGTGTACATTAGTTTGCTTTTTATGTGAGGGAACTGTGCACATGATAACAACCGGTTCGCCTCACCAGCAAAACAGAACCCATCAGCCCAGCAAGGGAGCAGATGAAACCCAACAAAGCCTGTGCTGAGGAAAGCCCGTATCTGGAAATCTGACAGTACTTTTTCCATGTCTGCAATGAGTACAGACTATGCTGTATATTTGAAACATACTGTCTTAAATAGTCATTCACATATATAGAGGAAAAATCCATTCCACTAACATGCCTTCACTGCTGCTCTAGTCACAACACATGAAAAATAGAGTAACCAGAATCTCCTCCAACAGATGAATAATAAAAGTGTGGTACATACAGAAAAGAATACTATTCAGCTGTTAAGAGAAATAAAATCAGAAATTTCGCAGGTACAAAATGGAAATGGAAAGATGTATTTCATGAGACATAGTAAGACAAACATCCTACGTTCCCTCTCATCTGCTGTTCCTAACTCAAAATGTTCATCTGTGGATATGCAACCTGGAGGAACTGCAAAACTTGCATCAGTAAAAAGGGACCATGAAGGCAGGTGCTATAAAAGGGAATAGCAGGATAGAGGTGACATAAAAGGGAAACTGGGAAAAAATGGGAAGGGAAGACCTAATTTCATGGTAGAAGGGCAGTTACTACAGAAGAAGAGGGAGGGATGAGGGACAAATAAATAACATAATGTTTGATAAGCTTCTAGGACCCAGATTACTTAAACTCACACTACATATTTGTATGTATACATATGCATTTCTAGTTACGCTGGTGGAGATGGCAATGTTCTCCCAAACGGTCACTAGATACCACACAAAATCCATAAGACCAAGCTTGAGAAACCTCAGTTCAATTTATTGGACAGAATAAAGCCAATGACTCCCAAAAGCAATGTCAGCATGTCTCTCGGTTGCCTCTCAGAGGTTAGAGATGAGTTTGAAATGCTGAAAACACCATGATTCAGACACAGAACTTAGAAGATTTAATCTGAATTTGACCTAAAATACTTCTTCACACAGTTTAACTTTCACAGTACCTGAAATATCCTCTAATTGTGCCAGAGTGGTACACATATAGTATGGTCAACAGAAACCCTATAATTTGATGGAAGACCAAAGAAATTCAGATATGGCTTCATGAAAATTCAAGGAAATGAGGATATTTGCAAAGGTCATTCCTAGTTTAGATAAAGCAATGTTTATATTTGGAGAAATTAATAATAATAATTGTGAAAAACTGACAATAATAAGAGTTGGAAACATGAAATGTTTTTGAATCACAGAGGACTCGTGTCTGGTTGAGGTCTGACCCACTGTTCAATAGGCCTCAGGCTCACAATGGGGAAAACAACTAAATACAGCAGAGCAGAGATGCTCTTCCCTTGATTTGAACAGACATGTTCATTTACAACCACTTTCCTCCCATGGAGCCCAGAGCCTCTGTCAGCTAACAGCACAAAGCCTACTTCCTTGAGGAGATCAGCATGAAACTTCATTAATACGATGTGCTCCTCATAAGTGCTATGCTGAGTGCGGAATAAGTTTTCATGAGTGCTGTGCTGAGTGCAGAATAAGTTTTCGTGCTCTGAAGGAAACAAGACACAATACTTCCTGAGTCCACCCATCTATCATAAGGGTCGGGAATAGTTCCCGACAGAATACCTTTTCCAGTGAAGCCTTGAGTGGAGAGCCTTCTGATAGACTTAAACCTCTCTTTCTCCTTGGCACTAAACACCAAAGATGGCTAGACAGTTGGCTGACCGACCTCTAAGACCTGAGAATTCTGCAGTAGTCAGGTTACTGACCATTGTGATGTCAAGGCTGCAAGGCTCATGTCATAAGTGACAAGGTGACACACAAATTTACTTTTCATCCATATGTTAGGCTTTACAAATCATTTTGAGATATTTTAGATTAACAGTACTATATCCTGTAACCCAATCCTCTAATGCACTCTCTCATAACAGCATATACTGGATTGCTATCAGTTATTCACTGTTTTAGTGGCCCAGGGACAGGAGGTAGTGCACCGTTTCACCAATTTGGGCTCTGATCAGGGCCAACTTGGTCATGTCACATCACAGTAAATTCAGGAGCATGTTTGAGAAAGACAAAGTGAGATACAAAGCCAGACAGGCTAAACAGGGACTAGACTTGCTCCATGAAAAAAAAAAAAAAGGTTAATGCCTTGAGAGAACAGCACTCATTTCCAGGGTGGCTGTACTATAGGCTTGTCTCTTGAAAGTACAAGCACTTCTCTACCTTGCCACATTGGGGTAACAAGCTGCCAGCAGATTAGCCATGGGGGTAACAATCAGGTCCACTCTAGGATCAAGTCAGTAAATAACAACGGACACATTTAAGGTTAGAACATTTCTACAATTATAGCTGCAATTCCCCACCCATAATAGCTTCTTAATTCCTAGAAATCACGTTCTTCGGACTTCATGTTCACAATACTACCTTCTGATAAATGCTGTAAAGTCATATGGGCTCTTTGGACTTTCTTCTGCTCAATATGGAGGGCAGCCATGGAGCTGGGTGGCTGAGTTGGTGGAGAAAAGCTAGGAGGAGTTGGAGAGGTGAATATGTGATCAGACTATCTCGTATGAACAAATTCTTCTTAAGAAAAATAGAAATAGCCAAAACTGGTGTCACATGCATTCAATTCCAGCACTCAGCAGGCAGAGGCAGGCAGGTCTCTGAGTTTAAGGCCAGTCTGGTCTGGAGAGGGAGTTCCAAAATAGCCAAGGTCACACAGAGAATTCTTGTTTTAAAAGGCAAAAGACGGAAGAGAAGAGGAACAGGAGTGTAAACTGATAAAATATTTTCTTTAGAAATTAATTTTCTCTTTAGGGAAACAACACACTTCACAATAGCCACAAATGACATAAAGTACCTTGGAGTAACCCTAACCAAGCAAGTCAAAGACTTGTATAAAAAAAAAAATTTCAAGTCTCTGAAGAAAGAATTAGAAAATATCAGAAGATGGAAAGATCTCCCATGCTCATTGCTTGGTAGGACTAACATAGTAAAAATGGCCATCTTACCAAAAGCAATCTACAGATTCAATGGCCATCTTACCAAAAGCAATCTACAGATTCAATGCAATTCCCATTAAATTACCAACACAATTCTTTACAGAACTGGAAAGAAAAATTCTCAACTTCCTATGAAATAACAAGAAACCCAGAATTGCTAAAACAATCCTCTACAATAAAAGGTCTTCTGGACGTATCTTCATCCCTGATCTTAAGTTGTACTATAGAGCAACAGTTTTAAAAACTGCATGGTACTGGCATAGAAACAGAATGGTGGATCAATGGAACCGAACAGAGGACCCAGAAATAAACCCACAAACTTATGGACACCTGATCTTTGACAAAGATGCCAAAACCATACAATGGAAAAAAGACAGTATCTTCAACAAATGGTGCTGGTCCAACTAAATGTCTACATGTAGAAAAATGAAAATAGATCCATACTTATCATCCTGCACAAAAATGAAGTCCAAGTGGATCAAAGACCTCAACATAAAACCAGGCACATTAAATCGGCTAGAAAAAAAAAGTGGGGAATCCCTAGAACTCATTGGTACAAGAGAAAACTTCCTGAACAGAACACCAACAGCACAGGCTCTAAGAACAACAATCAATAAATGGGACCTCATGAAACTGAAAAGCTTCTGTAAAGCAAAGGACACCATCATCAAAACAAAGCAACTGCCTACAGATTGGGAAAGAATCTTCACCAACCCTTTATCTGACAGAGGACTCATATTCAGTATATATAAAGAACTAAAGAAGCTGAAAAGCAGCAAACCAAGTAATCCACTTAAAAAATGGGGAACAGAGCTAAACAGAGAATTCTCTGTAGAAGAATATTGAATGGGAGAGAAACGCTTAAGGAAATGCTCAACGTCATTAGCCGTTAGGGAAATGCAAATCAAAACAACCCTGAGATTTCACCTTACACCCATCAGAATGACCAAGATCAAAAATTCAAGTGACAACACATGCTGGAAAGGTTGTGGAGAAAGGGGAACCCTTCTCCACTGCTGGTGGGAATGTAAACTTGTACAACCACTCTGGAAATCAATCTGGCGCTTTCTCAGACAACTAGGAATAGTGCTTCCTCAAGATCCAGCCATACCACTCCTAGGCATATATCCAAAAGAGGCTCAAGTACATAAAAAGGACATTTGCTCAACCATGTTTGTAGCTGCTTTATTTGTAATAGCCAGAAGCTGGAAACAGCCCAGATGCCCCTCAACTGAAGAATGGATGAAGAAATTGTGGTACATCTATACAATGGAATATTACTCAGCAATGAAAAATAAGGAAATCATGAAATTTGCAGGTAAATGGTGGGACCTGGAAAGGATCATCCTGAGTGAATTGTCCCAGAAGCAAAAAGACACACACGATATATACTCACTCATATAGACATACAACATAGGATAAACCCACTAAAATCTGTACATCTAAAGAAACTAACCAAGAGAGAGGACCCTGACTAAAACACTCAATCCCCATCCCGAAAGGCAAAGAGGATGGACATCAGAAGAAGAAAACAGGAAACAACCTAGGAACCTGCCACAGAGGGCTTCTGAAAGCCTCTGCCCTGCAGACTCTCAAAGCAGATGCTGAGCCTGATGGCCAACTGTTGGGCAGAGTGAATGGAATCTTATGTAAGAAGTGGGAAATAGTAAGAGCTGGAGAGGACAGGAACTCCGCAAGGAGAGCAACAGAATAAGAAAATTTGAACACAGGGAACTTCCCAGAGACTCATACTCCAACCAAGGACTATTCATGGAGATAACCTAGAACCTCTGCAAAGATGTAGCCCATGGCAGTTCAGTGTCCAAGTGGGTTACATAGTAATGGGAAGAGGGACTGCCTCTGACATAATCTGATTGGCCTGCTCCTTGATCACCTCCCCCTGAGTGGGGAGCAGCCCTACCAGGCCACAGAAGATGAACATGCAGCCACTTCTGATGAGAACTGATAGACTAAGATCAGAAAGAAGGAGAGGAGGACCTCCCCTATCAGTGGACTTGGGGAGGGGCATGTGTGAAAAAGGGGGAGGGAGGGTGGAATCAGGAGGGGAGGAGAGAGGGGCTTATGGGGGATACAAAGTGAATAAAGTGTAATTAATAAAAGTTAAATAAAAATTTAAAAAAGAATAAAGATAATTTTAATGTAAAAAAATTTAAAAAAGATTATTACTCTTCCAGCAGTTGTAAAACCAAGTGTGGATTTATGGAGTACAGAAGAGTGAGGTTGTGACAGACAGAATGATAATCCCCTCCAAGTGAGGCACTGCATTAATATAGACAACATGCCAAAAAGAAGGAAATGGAACAGGACCAACCATCCAGAATAATGACTTTTTAAATTTAGAAGAAGAAAATGGAACATGTGGATACATTATTATGGATATATATATATATATGTACAAATACATATAAATACAACCCACTAAAGAAAAAAAGAAATTAATTTTCTCAATTTTTTCCTCTGGGAACCTATTTTCTCTTCCTTTTCCTTCTTCTCCTTCTTTTCCTCCTCCTCTCCTTTCTTCTTCTATTTGTTTGTTTTTTGAGAAAGGGTTTCTCTGTGTTGGCTCTCCAGCAAGTAGCTCTGTAGACCACTCTGGCCTTAACCTCAGAGATACATCTGCCTCTGACTCCTCAGTACTGGGGTTTAAGGCATGAGCCACCACTGCCCAGCCTCTGGAAAGCATTCCAGGAAGACAATGAGTATACTGGGCAAGGCATTTTCCATGTTGTCATAAAAGTGTGGGTTCATAGAGAGAGGCGTAACAAATGTCTTGTGGGGGGTGCATTTGTGTGGAATTGACTTTTATGCTATGAGTGTATGTGTAGGTATGAAGGAAAGCATGCAAGTTTGTAGAGTCACACGTGTAGATTTGAGCCTAAGGAGGTCAAAGGTTAGAATCCATATTTGGTCTTTGCCTTACAACTTACTTGAAACAGGCTTTCTCTTATTCTCTACTGTGTATGCTGAACCAGGCTGTCTGACCCACAGTTTGACCCACAGTGCTCTCCTGCAGTCCTCCTCCTTTTGCCTGGTAGGTGCTTCTGGTTGAGAGATGTTTGTTCCATAGTGTCACATTTGTGTTCTTACTTGTTTCGTCTGGAAGTTCTAGGCCATCATGCTCCTGTCTCGTGTGCTTCAGTCATACAGCCATCTCTTCAGCCCCTTATATAGTTCTTTGAACTTTGTTAAACTGTTAATTTCACCCTGTGTGGTGGTTATGTTTCATTGTTAATTTGATTGTATCAGGAATAATTTATGAAACAAGTCTCCAAGCACAACTGGGAGGGATGATCGCCGTTACATCAAGCTCTGCCCATGCTTCTGAGGAATCCATAGAGTAAGGTGAGGTATGAAGAATCGCACCTACACTGGGATGCACCATGCCTTATCCATGGTTGCTAGAATGCACAGAGAGAAGGAAGCTCACTGAAGTCAGCATTTATTGTTCTTTGCTTCTTAACTAATTGCTTCTTAGCTAATTGATCGTCCCATCAAGCCCCTGGCATCAAAACTTCCCCACAATGATGCTGTCTGCCCTCAAACATAGAGACAAAAAAAAAAAAAAAAAAGATGCTCATGTAATTAATAAAGTAAGTAATAAAAGATGCATCATGAAAACATGAAAGAGACTTTATGTCCAGACTGACACTTGTTGTTTCTGTAAACCTGACCAAGTGGGTCTTGGTCTTTGCCTTTGGTTAACTTTGTATGAGCGTGAAAGAGAATGTGGAGAGTCTTGGTAAGAGCATCATGGAAGCAGAAATTCATGGGCCATTCTCTTATGAGCTTGGAAGGCAAGAATGCTGAGAGGCTGTGGAGGTCAAGCTCATGAACATGGACTCGATCAGGAGCTGAGCCAGATACTATTTGTGGGACATTCTGGGAAGAAATGTGGGTGCACTTAACATTGTCATAAGAACTAAAGTCAAATTGAACTTGAAGACCATGCACTAATTTGTATCCTGAAGGAGTCTCAATATGGGTTCTGTGGGCTGGGATGATATACCTTAAAACTATGCATCACCCTTCTTTTGGGTTGTTTATTTTATTGCACAAAACTCAGAAAGCCATCTGAGAGTGACCGTTTCTTGTTCTCTGCCTCTGGGATGGACATTTATTGGGACCAGGAACTTTGAGTTTCTGTCCCTTGAACTTTCTTTCATGGTGCACTGTGTTCTTAAATTCGGAGCCCAATAAGCCTTGCCCAGTCTTGATATGGGGGTTTGTTCTTGGTCTTATTGAGATTTGTTTTGCCAAGTTTGGTTGATCTTTGGGAAGCCTGCTCCTTTTAAAGGGATTCTGAAGAGGAGTAGATTTGGGGGAGAGGGGAGGTGGACAGGAGCTAGAAAGAGTGGAGGGAAGGGGAAATGAGAAGAATAAATCAACAACAAAAACCCTCTCAAATCAATTGCTTTTCCAGAATTTGTTATCACATTTAAAAATTTAGAATACCTCTTATGTTCCAGGAATGAGAAAAAAAATAGATGGTCCCTCAAGGGCTCTGTGTAAGGTTCTTACACTTTCCAAGAGAACAGACCTTGTAAAGAGGGACTGGGCACACTTAGGCCAGTGTGTAGTCTCCACATGCGGCCTTCTGTTGGTACGCTCTCATTGCTATCTAATCTTGGAAAGTTGGCTTGCACAGTTATTGCCAAGGTAAGTCCCTTTTAGGTCCAATGATTCCCTTTGAAGTTTCAATGATCATGTTTGAACTGATGATAGAAATTTTGATCATCTATATTTTGGTGATCAAGGACCACTGTCCCTGTATAAGACTCCATTTACATATTTGTGTGTGCTTATGGCTTTCTCCAGCCTCTAAGCAGTAATGGAACAAGTCACATAAATGTAATGATTTCAAGCAACTTTCTTGATTTTTTTACATAAATATTTGCACCATGATAAGTTTATGTTTGATAAGGAGAATGGTTTTATAACCTTTCTACTGTAACTTCTCTTTCCTAACACAATTTTCTAGACACTACAGGATGGAAGAAAGGAGTATTTAATGGGGGGAAAAAAAACAGGATGACATTGCAAAAAGTAGTTCCTACCATTTTTGCCATTGAAATCTTCAATAGTTAATGTCAAATTGAAAGGATCTGGAACCACCAAGGAGACAAGGCTCTAGGCACAACTGTGAGTGATCAGTTCGTTTAGCTTTTGCCCATGGCTCTGAGGTATTATTATGATCAGGTTAATAGAAGTGGAAGTATGCACTGCAAAATTCTCAGCATCCACACCCTGAGCTGAGGTCCTAGACTCCTAACAAATGCAGGGTTTGGCTGAGCACAAGCATCCATCTTCCTCTGTATGCAAAGGGACCAGCTTACTCAAGATTCACCATCTTGATGCACTGACATGATATACTGTTCCCTGGGACTATGAACATCATTCTCTCTTTAGCTGTTTTTACTTAATGAAAGATCTATGCCAACAGTCATTTAAAATGGTAGACAGAAGAGTGTGTTAAAAAGAGAGTGAGCGAAGAATGGCTGTGAGGCTGATACTGCCTTGAGTTTGAATTATCATCTACAACACATTCCAAACAACAGCTCTCCATAGTGACAAAGTCCTCTTCTCTCCTGCCTTGGGAGTTAGTTGGACTTGGGTTCTCTTTTAAAGGTACCTTTTCCATTTTCTACAAACTTGGTCACAGCAAGATCAACCCTAACCCCTGAGACATTAGAGAAACTGTAGTGAGCAGAAGACTGAAAGCAATGAGTTGTCCTGCTCCTGGAAAGCTTCCTCTCTGGCTTATAACATTGTATCAAGAGGAGCAAATGATGAGACAATCTAACACAGAACCATTCCTGCCTGACCTACCAGGTGAGACCAGAGGAATTGTCAAACACTGCATCCTCAGAAGGCCTGATGGGTGTCAGAGCACAGTTGAGACTATAAAATCAAACTGTGAAATTATATTTAGTATAAAAATCAATAAACTGCCATTCAGTGAAAAAAATATAATAAATATGAGACATGATAAAACTATAATGTTGTAACAATGGAAAGGCAGAACAAATGTTTCATGTTTCATAATAAGATTTCTGGAATATGGATAAGTGGGAGGAGGAAATGAATACTCAAGCGGAACTAGTGAGGACTGTAATAGTGCTTTCACAAGGCCCAAGTCAAACCACCACTCTAAAAGCATCCTCTCAAATCCCATAATGGCTCATGGTTGCTGAGCTCAAGCTCTGCTGCGAAATTCCCTTATTTATTTCTGGACAGAACAAGAGGTTGAAACAAAATTTGTCAAATGCTTTGAAAGGTTTTGAATAAGAGTTTTCAGTGGGATAATAGAGAAAATTTGGGGGGAAGAAAAGGTGCAGCCTGAGGATTCTGGTCTGCAGTCACTGGGAAAATCATGGGCAGGAAGCTACCTTGGCCAATCCTGATTAGGCCTTGGTCATCATCTTCTAGTAGTTGGTTCTACTAGACACTATGCTGCTTAGGGGTGTTGGATCAGAGTTGTTTCATACTCACTGCTGAATGAAACATAAGCATGTCATCTTGATAGAAACATTCTTAGATTATAGATTTTTTTAATTTTTATTTTTTTCTTCACAGTTTATTCATTATATATCCTGATTGATGCCCCCTCCCTTAACTCCCCCAGTCTCACTCTCCCTCCCTCTTTTCCTCACTCCCTTTGCCTAGGCCACTGAAAGGGGGAGTTCTCCGCTATTGCCATCTGCCCACAGCTTGTTAAGTCTCATCAGGACTGCCTGGATCCTCTTTCTCTGTGGCCTGGCAAGGGTGCATCCTCAGGGGCAAGTAATCAAAGAGCAGTCATACAAGTTCATGATAGAGGCAGCCCCTGCTCCTCCCACTCGGAGATCCACATGGAGACTGAGCTGCCAATCAGCCACATCTGGGCAGGGGATCTAGGTCCTCTCCATTCATGGTCCTTGGTTGGTACATCAGTCTCTGCAGGACCCCTGGGCTCAGATCTTTTAGTTTTGTTGGTCTCCTTGTGGGGTTCTTGTCCCTTCCACATCTCTCTAATCCCACCCCTCTCTTCCTCCATAAGACTTCCCACGCTCTGCCCAAAGTTTGGCCCTGAGTCTCAGCATCTGCTTTCCAGCTGTACCACTCCTGGGCTTATACCCAAAAGATGCCAGTAGGCCAAGTTTTACAGAAGAGTGGGAGGACTGAGGGAATCACAGGAGTCAGGAACAGCACAAAAAGACCTACAGAGTCAACTAACCTGACTATGAAGCCTCACGGAGATTGAACCGCTAACCAGAGAGCACTCATGGACTGGACTTAGGACCCCTACACATAAGAAGCAGATGTGCAGCATGGTCAATGTGTGGGCCCCTAACAATGGGAGTAGGGGCTGTCTCTGACTCTGTTGCCTGCCAATGAATACCTTTCCCCTAGCGGAGCTGCTTTGTCAGGCCCCACTGGGAGAGGATGCACCTGTTCCTGCTGCAACTTGAGGTTCCAGAGTGTGTTGATACCCCTTGGGGCCTCCCTTTCTCTAAGAAGAAGAAGAAGGAGGGCTGGGAAGTATGAAGGTAGGACTAGGAGGAGAGGAGGGAGGAAGCTTGTTAGAGGCTATAAAGAGATGAAATAAATGAAAAAACTACTAAAAAAGAGTTTGACTAAAATATAAATTCTATTATATTCTATTATAACCTCGTTTCATTTCCTCCCTGTCACCTTTCTGTTTACCTCTTATTTCCATGACTTCTGGCCTCTTTTAATTGTTGTTACATATATATGTGTATATATATATATATATTCCTCCTGTTTATGTATAAAAACAACTATTCATTCGGTATAGGGTTAGTTGTATGTAATGATTTTAGGACTGACCCCTTGGGATTATATAACCAACTGGGGAAATCGTCTCTTGGGAAGACTATTTCTTCCTCTCTCAGCATCCCATAGTTCCTTGTAGTTTCTTGTCTAGAGTCCCTGTAAGATTTTCTCCTTCCCTGTTAGCATGGCAATTGGTGCCAGCCTTATCCAGGTCTTTTTGAACAGTTTGTGAGATCATGTTTCTTGTAGGAGAAGCCTACAACTGCTACTTTATAATGAGCATCTAAAAGATAGTTTCTTGTTATGAGAAAAAAATCACTTGAATCAATAGTCAAAATTCTTTATTAATCCCACCCCAATTAATTAATTGTTTTAATTAATATTTATTAAACCAATATTGAGAATGATCATTAATAAAAAAAAAAGTTAGGCAGTGGTGGCACACACCTTTCTTTAATCACAGCACTCTGGAAGCGGAGGCAGGTGGGTCTCTGAGTTCAAGACCAGCCTGTTTTACGGAGTGAGTTCCAGGACAACCAGGGACAGGTAGATAGATAGATAGATAGATAGATAGATAGATAGATAGATAGATAG
>NW_026596064.1:1036687-1178482 GCF_907164565.1 Psammomys obesus
TAGATAGATAGATAGATAGATAGATAGATAGATAGATAGATAGATAGATAGATAAAAATCAACAAACGAAAAAGAATGATCATTATTCTGAATCTGATATTTGAATAGTATCCTGTCAATCTTTAAATATTTAATCTATTTTGTCTCATTAGTCACAGTGCCCTCTTTGTAGTAAATTATAATATCCTCATATTCAACATGAAGAAATTAAAGCACATGAGGACTGAATAATTCCCCCCAGTTGATTCATGGGTAAATATTGAATTTAAACTCCTCACTTAGAGTGATGGTCTCTAGAAGCTGCCTCCTACCCAGATCTTCGCTTTTCAAAAGGTTTTTAAATGTTCCCAAGGGGCTGGAGAGATGCTTTTGAGATTAACACTTGTTCTTCTTGCAGAGGACATGGGTTCAGTTCCCAGCACATGCATGGCAGCTCGCATCCATTTGTAACTCCAGTCCTATGGATCCAACAGTCTTCTGGTCTCTGTGGGCACCCAGCACACACATGGTACACATCCATCCATGCAGGGAAACACTCATTCTCAAAATAAAAACAAGCACATCTTAATTCACAAGCAGGAAAATGCTGGTGAGATGGCTCAGTGCTTAAGAGCACATCACTTCTTCCTGGAGAACCGTGTTTGAGTCTTAGCACCATACCCAGGTACCTCACCACTGCCTATAACTTAGGCTCCTGGGAATATGATCTACTCTTCTCATCTCTAAGGTACTTGACTCTCTCCCCCTGTGTGTGTGTGTGTGTGTGTGTGTGTGTGTGTTTGTCTGTCTGTCTGTGTATATGTCCATATGTGTGTCTCTGTGTACCTGTGTATTTCACATAAAAAATAAAATAAAAATTTTAAGATGTGTGGGTATGGTTATATGTAAATGAATTAATTATTCTATATATATATATTTATTAATACTAGAAACTATTATGGTGGCAGTTATTTCTTAACCAGCTATTTTTCAAGACACAGAGACTTGTTAGATTTATGATAAGCCTTAAAGGATTAGAGCTGGGCAGATATTAATACTCTAAGCTATCTTATCTGCTTCCCTGGCAAAAGCCCTACAAATACTTGCACATGCTCCATTTGGGCTCCTTCTGTTGCATCAGGCCAGTGCTCAGAACAAGCTGTTCTTGGCCATGTGCTCCTGGTTACCCCATAGTGACTTCCTGTCTCCTATCTCCATCCTCCCCCTTCTCCTCTTCCTCATGGTCTTCCATGACCCCAAGCCCAGGAACCTCAGCCCCACATGCCTCTCTTCTGCCCCAGTCACAGGCTTCAGCATCTTTATTATCCAATAAGGGCTAATTGGGGAGCATTCCTTCTATCACTTGGATACAGGAGATGATTCAATATACATAACAATGCCCGTGGCAGGGCAGTAACCAGATCTCATGGCACTGAAATCAGCACCTAAAAACACAGTGCATGAGACCCTCCTCCAACAGTTATAGTTAAGAAATCTCAGTGTGGGGAATGGAGAGTGCAGGCACATTGTCTAATGATATCAGAAAAAATTACCTCAATTTCCCCCCATATAGTGTAATATTTGTTATATTCTTACCATATAGTGTTATCTTAATTTCTAAAAAATAAATAAATAAATAAACTGATTTCAAACTAAAATTAATGAGAACAGATAAAGAATGACACTTTAGTCTGTTCAAGGGAACAATTAATCAAGAACACATTATAGCCCTACATATAAGCACCAAACACAGGTACACATTTGCATGAAACAGATGAATTCAGCTTAGTTTATTATTTCAATACCCCATTTTTTTTTTTTTTTTCAAAAAACAGGTGACCTGGACAAAAAAAAAAAAAAAAAAAGGCAGAGAAACACCAGGATTAAATGAGATCATACATCCAACAGACTAACAGGTCTACAGAGCTACAGACGATTCCACACAAACACCAAAAAGCACACGTTCTATTCAGCAGCTTCAGTTTCTCTAAAGTACTGCACATGGCGGGGGGGGGGATACAAAACAAATCTCAACAAATAAAGAATTTAAATAATCCTGTGTGTTCTGTCTTCTTAGTGCAACGAGCATAAAATTTGCAGCAAAGTGATGGAAGTAACTGCAGGAGCTCACAAAGACTGAATAATATACAATGGAACAGTAAAAGGTTAAAGAAGATATCAAAAAATTTTAAATAAGCAGGAATTAAATTAAATAAAAACACCAACAATGGAAATATATCTCTTTAAGCATGTACGCACACACACACACACACACACACACACACACAGCCCAGAAGGAGGACAGATAAATGACTTACTAATGTGAAAGACATACCAAGCCAGAAGCCAGCAAGATAATAAAAGAAAAATGACAGAAAGGAAAGAGAAAAGCAAAGATATTAATGAACTGGAAAGAAAAACAACAATAGCAGTAGGAACCATGTGGTTAATCAGTTTAACTACTGTTATCAATATATAAGTATGCAAACCGGGAAAGATAGGCATTTGAGATAAGTGATAGAGGACACAGACTATTATAGATGTTGGAATGTAGATTAAATATTTTGTAGGCATAGAAGTGTTATGTCCATTTCGTGAGACCCCAAAAGACCACCAGGAATTGACTCCACTGCAAAACACATGAAAGTTTATTGGATACCTACTCAAGCCCAGGTCGCAAAACTTCCCAGGAGAGGAATGTGGCTGGGCGGTCTAGGGGAACAAGGTTTTTAAAAGGGAAAAACCACAAGCAGCAGGTTACATGCCTTGGCATTACAGAATTGGGTAAGGGAAATTGACTTTTGAAATGATTGGTTTCCTTTAGGTGCCAAGTCTGGCCTGCCCATCTGGGTGGGTTGCCAGGAGATGGTATCTCTTTAAGTGGTTCTGCCTAGGCCATCTGGGCTGGTTTCCTAGAAACTGTCTCTCCAGTGGGCAGGAAAAGAATGCCGTAAGGTTAGTTCTTCCCTGCAGATGGCTGGACATGTTTCCACCTGGTTGGCCTTTGTTCAGGCTTGTGCTTTAAAGTTTAAAACAATAACCTCCCCCCCTCAAAAAAAAAACAACCAATTTTCAATTTTTTGGTCTCTCAGAAGAAAAAGGAGTATCATAGAAGACTTCCTGTTAGAATATAAATTAAAACAGAGTTAACAAAGCATAAACTTGTCGAAACTATTAATAAAAATAATGAAAAAAATAAGGACATGAAAAGCAAAACAAGAACAAAAGGATAATTTGCCCCCACACCTTTCAATTGTCATCTTCATCAATCTTGACCACTCAGGAATTCTGACAAGCTGTCAGTGTATCCTAGATGGAATTCCACTAGAATTTTCTGGCTAGAGTTCAGTAGAGTATAATGAAGATGTTCTGTCCCAAGTGGGTTTTAACTCAGGAGTTAGGCTGCAAAAGCTCATTAATACAAAAATTCCTCTCAGTCAGTAGATGTAAGTCCTGGCTTCCTGAATTCAAAGAATGGAACTCAAGCAGCACAGAATGGTGAGTTTTAGATAAGGGTTTTATAGAGGGAGATAGCGACAGAGGAAGAACCCAGGACCTCTATCTGAAGCAGACCTCAGGAAACAGGCGCTGTTGAATGAGACACTGGAGAGAGGTTCTCCTGGACTGCTCACCACCTTAGCTCTTGAGACGTGGGTTGAGATGAAAAGAAGACAATTAGTACAAACCCAGAAATGAAAATCTCATGTTTTTAAAAAAACACGTCTGAATTTTTTTTTTTTTAATAGAAAACGGTTACTTTTAAGAAACACTGAACACACCATTTCAAACTAATGATAACAAAATGGGAGGGTGACATGGCTCATAAACTGTCAACTGGACTCCAGGGTACTGATTCCAGAGAAATGAAGACCACTTGATTGTAAACCCTTAAGATCCTGTGGGCAGTAAGTTATTCGAGTAACGATTACAGAAGACTACAAGAAAGCAATGTGCCTCCCTAGTGGGCCACATTTGAGTTCTGCTCACGCAAACATCGGAGCAGAAATCACAGTAGGCTTGGAGGTCCTGGCTGTCACTGGACACAGTGCATTTGGCTGAACCCATATAGGTGACCAGCGCCCTCTGGAGGCCATAATTGGGCAGGTGTTAGGACACTGTGCAACTCTAAGTGCAGAACCAAGACGGAGGAAAGGCTGAATCTGGAGCAACTGCTAGCCCAGGCAGGGTATGGTCAGGATTGAGAAGATGATTGGGCCATGACTCCATATTGGCCTGTGCACAACGGGCCATTTCCACTGTAGTTTTGGTTTCTTTAAAAACTCAGTTATGTTATGTAAATATGTTTTTGTTTTAATCCCAAGTGTGAGATATGGTGCTGCCTTAGTTTATCCACAGCCAATAAGAGCTTCCTGAGGCTTGGAGAGGGGTGTGGTCTTGGCCAGCTTCAGTTAGTTTAATTCTGAGGACTCTGAGGCAGGATAAATACCAGAGCCCAGCGAGAGGAAGGATCGCTTGGAGAAGACAGATGGAGATGAAGAAGGCTGCTGGTTCTGCTGGAATGCTGGATATCCTGATGACTGAGATTGGTATTTTCCCAAAGAACCCACAACCCTAACCAGAATGAACTACGTTTAAAGAGGTCTATGCCCTGTCTCTCCAATAAACTTCTTTCTCTCCTACCTAGGGCCAAGGGGTTGGAAGGGAGATAGATGCATTAAGGAACCTCAAATTTTAAAACTGTTTTAAAAAAAATAGTGCCTACAGGACACCAAGACACTTAGGGTTGAGTTTTCAGTCTCCATGAGTCTGTGTACTTACTGGAGATTGGTGTACTGTCAACATGACATTGTACTTGTGTTGTAGTCAGATTAGACACAAAAGTGATTTCAATCTTTTTTAACTTGTACAGATTTCTTTGTGCCACGGAACATGATGTATTTTAGAAAAGCTTTCTAGGGCTGATGAGTAGAATGTCTTCTTTTGTGTTTCAGTAGAATATCTGTAGATATCTGGTAAGTCTATTTGATGTAATAAATCAATTAATTCTGATATTTTCCTGTTTTATTTTATGTCCAGAAGACCAGGTTATTGGAGAAAGTGGACTATTAATATTACTAATATTAATGAATTGTTGTTAACCTCTCTTTCAATCCAGTAGTAATACATTTCTTTGATACTGGGTGTGCCAGACTTGTATTTAGGATAGGATATATATTTAGGATAGTGATGATTTCTTGGTAAACCATGCCCTTGATTAGAATGAAGAGCCCCTATTTATCTCTTCTGAATAGTTTCAGTGTGAAGTCCATTTCATCAGATAGTAAAATAGTAATGCTTGTTGCTTCCTGGTCTCATTTGATTGGTGTACTTTCATGGATCCCTTTGCTCAAAGGTGGTGCCTTTCTTTAAACCTAAGTTGTATTTCTTGTAGATAACAGGCTGGTGGCTTTTATTTCTTGATCCATTCAGTCAGCATGTGTTTTGGAGAACTGAGACCATTGATATTTAAATAATTATAGAAATTAGTGTGTAAATCATGGTCATCCTGATGTTCTTTGCTCAGTAATACTTTTAAAATAATTATTGCTTTGTCTTTCACAGTTTCTTTGCTAGCGTATTCTCTTCAGAACAAAATCTTACTTTCTGTATTTTCTTTTGGATTGTTGGATATAAATTCATTTAGGTAGTTAATATCATGGAAAGTTTCTCTTTCAATTATGGTGGATCTTTTTGTTGGATATATTAGTCTAGGCTGACCACCACAGTTTTATTGAAGTTGGGATGCTTTGTTCTGGAATCTGGCTGTTTCTAGTGAAGAATCAGCTGTTATTATGGTGGGTTTTCCTTTATACATGACTTGTTTTTTCTCTTCTGGCTGTCAATACACTGTATTATGTATTCTTAGTATCTTCCCTATGATATGCCTTAAGGAGTTTCTTTTCTGCTTTTTTTCTATTTGGTTGTGTGTGCTTTTTTTTTTTTTTTTTGCATCTGTATGGGTGTCTTTCTTTAGTTTGTGGAAGTTTTCTATGATCTTGTCAAAGATCTAGTGTATGCCATTGATTTGGGATTCTTCCTTCTTATCTGTCAATAATTTGAAAGGTTTTTTTCTTATTTCACAATTTCCCTTTGTTCCTTTTCTGTGTTGCTTTAAAATTTTCATAATCCTTGTTTATTTGGTCTAGGTCCTCTACTTCATCTTCAAATTATGAGAGTCTGTCTTGTGCTTGATTTGTTCTTGAAAGGCTTTTCTAGTTGAGTTGTTGTTTGTCAATTCCATTTTCATTTCAGCTTGAGTTCTCTTTAATGTTTCTATCTCCTTACTGAAGCACTGTTCTCAAATCCTGGATTGTCTTCATCATTCCCATCTGCCAGAGCCAGCCAGCAGAGTCGAACAGTTCTTGAGTCAGGAGTGAGAATTAAAATTAATAAAAAAACACACAGCACACAGGAGGCTTTTTTAAGAAGGTCTGGACTCGACAGCCACAGCAGCAAGTAGCCTTAGCAGCAACCTCAAGCCTCTGCAGCAAAACTAGCCTCAACTGCTGGCCTGTCTTTTGATTGTAGAGTTTTTAAGTCAGAGTAGAAACATCTCAGAACAATGAGTTAATTTCCATGAGGAGCCTGAGGAAGAGGTGTGATCTTTACAAGCTATCCCACCTGCTGTCACAAACAAATGGAGATGGACTTGCAAATTCTTCCCTGACTTAGTGAAGGCCTGGTAAAAGCAGTCTCTCTGCTGAGATTTAAATATCAAAGCAGCTGCCAGAGGCATGGCTCCCGACAGGTCCCCCTTTTTTATATTTTTAAAATTAGCCATAACTTAAGAGTTATGGAGCAGATGATTGTGCCTGTCTTAGGTTGTTTCTCTCGAAATATATATCTTTATTTGTACATGAATTTTATCATTCATGTCCCATAATATATCCCAGAGAAACCTTACCCGTCATTGACTACCAACCTCTGCTAGGGCAGACACTGTGGTATGATCTTGTGCAGATCAGATCAGCTTTGACATACTAAAAGGCCTTCAGGCAGGTTTGTTGTCACTGATAGGAGCATCTCCTTTCACAAGCCAAGTCCAAAATAACACTCCATAAAAGTGACTGAGCAGGTGACTCCTTGTGTAAATTACCAAGTCTGAGAAGCATTTACAGGAACCATAGTAAAAGGCTGTCGAACAATCAGAACCATTTGAAAGCTTACAAATACAGTTTGTCAGTTTACATTGAAGGCAAGAAACAAAGTTTGAATCTTGTTAATATTTCCAAACAACAAAACAAAAGGAGAATCTACATAGGCAGTTACAGGGCCTCCCAAGAGTTTTTGAAGCAAACTTGTTTCTGTCTGCTAAAAACCAGAGTCAGACCAAAGTTTCACAGTTAGTCCTCTTTTTTATTCGTTTTGATTTTGTTGAGAATTGTCCTTATTAACAGAACAATCAAGTCCAGTCCATTGTATAAGAGGTTTCTTTGCATGACATCTTCTCCCAGGAGCAGACTGAAACAAAGGCAGGTCAGGAGCTTAGGTCTAATGCAGCTTTTTGGTCTCAGTCAGGGCAGAATTTACAATTGTCTGCAGCAGGAACATCCTCCTTCTGGGGAACAACTCCTGCAAACTGTACCAGCCTTTCTGGGATTCACCTGGCTCCTTCTGCATCCTGTGGAAAAACACAAACATGCCCTCTTCCCCATATTAATACAGGGTCGGGGCTCTGCCATATTCCAGTAATCGGATCTTTCCATTTTACTTGGGCATAATTATCTTTGGTATTAGGATGCCACAATCGATCCGCTGCAGATTAATATAATTAATTATATATATTATATGTGTAATAAATATAATTATATAGCAAATATATAATTAATATAATTTTGTGGTGTTTGGGCATATAGCTCCCCCCTTTCTATTTTTTGCAATTGGTTTTTAAGAGATCCATGGGCTCGTTCCACAATTCCTTGGCCCTGGGGATTATATGGAATGCCCGTTTTATGACTTATACTCATTTGTGCACAAAAACGCTGAAAAGCTAGACTCGTATATCCTGAGGCATTATCAGTTTTTATAATGGAAGGAATACCAATTGCAGCAAAACAATTTAAGCAATGACTTATAACATGTTTTGTGGCTTCTCCTGTTAAGGGAGTTGCCATGATAAATCCTGAAAAAGTGTCAACTGTTACATGAACATATTTTAGTTTTCCAAATTCTGGGACATGAGTTACATCCATTTGCCACAAATGATTGGGAGTCAAGCCTCTAGGATTGACACCATAATGAGGTATATTATGGTTCAGGACAAGAGGAACATGATCTTACAATTTGTCTAGCAGCTTCTCTGGTAATATTAAATTGTTTTTTAAAGCTCTTGCTATTTTGATTATGTAATGCATGAGAATTTTGAGCCAATTCTTGTTGAGTTAATCCAACCAAATGTGCGGCTAGATCTGCTAAATTATTTTCTAAAGTTAAAGGTCCAGGAAGCCCTGAATGAGCTCTAATATGTCCTACATAACAAGGCTGCACACGGCTCCAAATACTTTGTTGAATCTCTCTAAATAGATCTTGTATTTATTAGCTGTATTAACATATGTTACAGTCTCTAGGACTTGTAAAGCTTTAGCTATATAATGGCTATCAGTGTACAAGTTGAAAGAGGTAGAAGCCAAATTTTTAAAGACTGCAGCAACAGTTCGTAGTGAGCTGAGACTGGCAATGTTTGCAAAACAAAAGTTTGTCCCTCTAGTACATAAGCAGCTTTTCCATTTGAAGATCCATCAGTGAATACTGTTGGAACTTGAGGTAATGGCTTTCATTTAATTATTTTAGGAAATACAAAAGCATGCTCATTGGCAAATTGAAGTAATTTATCTTTTGGATAATGATTATCAATACGTCCTAAATAATAAGCAAAAGCTATGGCCCAACAATCTGTATTTTGAAATAACCAATCTACTTGCTGTTTGGTAAAAGGGACTCCAATTAAGGCAGGCTCTCTACCAAAATACTTGCAAGATTCTGTGCGAGCCATTTGAACTAAACTAGCCACTGCTTCATAATATGGTGTCAGAACTCAAACAGGAGACACAGGCAAGTGCAACCATAATAATGGTCCTTCTTGCCACAATACAGCAGTTGGAGTATGAACAGTAGCCAAAATATATGCACCCCAGTTTTTTGAATAATCAATATATTGAACATGTTGCTTTTCAATAGCTAATTCTATCTTTGGCAAAGCATCACGAGCTTCTTTGGTAAGTTCCCTTTTTGACAAAGGATCAGCCTCTCCTTTTAAAATGTCAAAAAGTGGTTTTAGTTCTCCTGTAGTTAATTTTAAATGGGTCTTAGCCAATTAATACCACCTAACAACTTTTGAAAATCATTTAAAGTTTTTAGGTTGTCTTTTTTTAATTGAATTTTTTGAGGCATAATGGTCTGAGGATATAATTTATGTCCCAAATACAAATAGGGTGGCTCTGTCTGGTGCAATTACTAAACCTAGATTCATTAAGGCTTGTTGTAAGTGTGTAAAAGCACTTAATAAAATCCCTTCATTTTTATGAGCCAGTAAAATGTCATTCATATAATGAATAATATACACAGAAGAATATGCCTCTCTAAAAACAGCTTGAGCCACAAATTTTTGACATAAAGTCGGACTGTTTGCCATACCTTGAGGTAATACAAGCCAATGACACCTCTTTATAGGTTCTTTAAAATTTACTGGTGGCATGCTAAAAGCAAACCTTTTACAATCTTGAGGAGCAAGAGGAATAGTATCCAATTGCTGTCCTATTTCCCTGTAGATTCCTTCTCCAGCAAGCATGTCATAAGTTACAGGAATTCCCTGAGCTCGATTAATTTCAGCTGTAGCTTGACAAGGCTCTGCAAAATCTGACTTCCATAATATATTATCTCCTCCTGATTAAGCATGCTCTTGCTAACTGTTTCCAGTCCCCTGGGCAGAGGGCCTCAGTAGACATGGATTCCAGCAGAGCCAGGGTGAAAGGCGCTGTAGGACCGTATTGGCAGCATGCAGATTTTAATTCTCTTATTTGCTTAAAAGGTATAGGAGCATGGACTCTCGCCATATTACCCTCTCCATCAGGTTGCTCCAGAACTGGGAAACCATAAAATCAGTTACATCTTCTCCATTTTGTCTAGCTTCTTGTAAAGAAGCTTGCAAAGGGGATAGAGTTGCTCATACAGTGGACAAGATAAAAGATCCCCTGTATTTTGGGCCACTGAAACTGTAGCACTCCCAGCAGGAGGGTCTAAACCTGCAATCAATGATGGGGTTGGAGTGCAAGATTGAGCCTCATTTTCCCTAGTAGTTAATTCTCCAATTTTTCTGTTTATTTCCTCCAAGCCACACTCCAGTCTTTTAATTTCTTTTTGCCAAGGCTTATGTTTTTTAACATGCATAGCCTGAATTGGAGGGTATCTCTCAGAATAATACTGATCTGGTTCTTCCTCCAACTCTGCAACCTCATTAGGATGTAAGTCTTCCTCAAAGTCTCCTTCTGGCAAGAAATTACTGTCATCAAAAGGGAAATATAACTCCTTTGGAGAAGCTGATGGTATATCATTTTCTCTTGAAGCCTGCCATCTTTCTAACCTCCTTCTCTCTGAGCCTGAAAGTTTAGCTTTCTTGGTTTCCTGCTGCTTATACAGACTACCTTTAATTAAGTTCCATAAAGAAAACACTAGGCTAATGCCTTGTCCCATTTTTATTCTGGGATTTACTCACCACGCCCTTTCTACTTAATGCGATCTCGCCAAACAACCGCGGTGTCCTTCACTGATTCCCTGTATTCTCAAGTCCCATGTCCGGGTGCCAATCTTCCGGAGCCAGCCAGCAGAGTCGAACAGTTCTTGAGTCAGGAGTAAAAAAAAAAAAAAAAAAAAAAAAAAAAAAAAAAAAAAAAAAAAAAAACCACAGCACACAGGAGGCTTTTTTAAGAAGGTCCGGACTCGACAGCCACAGCAGCAAGTAGCCTTAGCAGCAACCTCAAGCCTCTGCAGCAAAACTAGCAGCAACTGCTGACCTGTCTTTTGATTGTAGAGTTTTTAAGTCAGAGTAGAAACATCTCAGAACAATGAGTTAATTTCCATGAGGAGCCCGAGGAAGAGGTGTGATCTTCACAAGCTATCACCTGCTGTCACAAACAAAAGGAGATGGACTTGCAATTTTTTCCAACTTAGGAAAGGCCTGGTAAAATCAGTCTCTCTGCTGAGATTTAAATATCAAAGCAGCTGCCAGAGGCCGGGCTCCCAACACCCATCAGTCTTATGTTTGTGTTTTCTTGGGCATCACTGAGGCATTTATTCCCTCTTAAGGTTCTTTCTCTTAAATTTCATTGAGCTTCTTCATTGTGTAATCTTTAAACTCCTTGGATTCTTTGATGGGGTTTATGATTATTCTTCTAAATCTATGTCTTGGGGTTCATAGAAGTAATTTTTGGCAAACATTTCTACTAGTAGGTTTCGGAAAGAAGATGCTGGCTTGCTCTTTCATATTGTATTTAAAGGATGAGATCTGAGCACATCATCATTTGCTAGTTCTAAATCTGATATGGACAAAGCAGGTTAGGGGCAGAAGAGAGGCTGTATGGGGTGGACCTGTAGACTGGGAAGGGCTTGGGCAGAATGAAGTCAGGTGGATATGTGGGACTGAGCTAGTGTACAGCATGTGCCTCCTGGCTTAAGCCAGGGTGGTGAAGGAATACCAGACTGGTTAGAAAGATTGGATGTAGCTAGGGAGGGACCTGTGGTTTGTGGGTAGTTAGGCTGGGACCTGGCAGAAGCCTAGAAATTGGTTGTGGTGCAGGCAGGGAGGCCAGAGTAAGCTGGGGACATGATGCTGGACCCTGGCTAGCTCAGGTGGGTTGTGGAGAAGGCATGAATGGGAAAGTCAGGGAGACTCACTAGGCTAGACCCTGAAGAAGAACTGGCCAAGTGGAAACAGGCCTGTGGTTTGTTAAAACAAACAAAACGACCAACACAAATTGTATAAACAATACTTTAAAAGAAAAAACTATTAACTGATATAAAGGGGAAAAATAATTTTACAACTTCAACACTAAAGGGAAAAGGTTAATATATTATACACATATAGAGAGATGTATTAATAACCATTCTTTTTTTTTTTTTACTGACTAGGAATTCAACCTTAAATTGTATTTTAAATATATTATTTTATTACTGTAAAGCAAACAGGAATGAATGCTAAGTACCAAAATAATTCTAAAATAGCTTAATTTTAAAAGCACAAAGATTCTGTCTTGAAACATCTCTCAGTGCAGTTATTACTGCCAAGCTAAAAGTCTCACTCAGGTTCAAAGATGTAAAAATGGTCCCTGAGGGCTAAATAGTGCCTTCTGTTTAAATCAAGTCACACTTTATAGCAATGGTACCAGAAGTAAAAAGGAAAACTGAAATCAAGGTTTGGCAGAGTCCCCAGGGAACGGAGGTAGAATGGGAAGACAAGTCCTTGCAAATGGTCTGCTACAGGCCTGGGGATGGAGACTAGACAAGAGAGAGAACACTGCCTGCCTGATTCCTGGGGACCTGGCCACTGGGTTCCCAGGGAGAAAGTGCCTCCAGGTATTGTTGGCTGATACAAAGGAATGGAAATGGGCTAGAAGGGAGACAGACAGAGAAGGTACAGTAAGGAGGGAAACTGGGTCACCAGGAGGTTTCATGGAGTCCCCAGGGAATTCAGAAAGATAAGGAAGACAAGCCCCTTACAAATAGTCTGCTACAGGGCTAGAAATGAAAGTTGGAAAAAAACCACCAAAAGTCCAATACTGAAAACTATGAACTGTTCCCTGGAACACCACATCTCTGAGCAAATGCTTGGGGATGGTGGACGTGTGAATGGAAATTATTAGAAAGAAGCTGTGTCTGCAAAAGACGTGCTTTCATTAGACACACCTTTAAGCATAAGGTTGAAACAGGATTTCCTGACTGTATTTATTCATGTCATTCCTTTCATTTTTGGGAAGTTGGGGGTTAGTGTACATGTTCATGAGGGTGTGTGTGTGTACACGTATGTGCATACATGCGGGGAAGAGGTAAAGGCTGTGTTTTCAATCGAGCCCCACCTTATTTTGTGTGGTAATATGCTCACGCCCATGAGCACGCATTCCTGTACACGTGCAGAGACCAGAGAAGAGCACTTAGTGTCCTGCTCTGTCACTTTATGCTCACTCCCTTGAGACAGGGTCTCTCACTAAAGCTGCAGCTCACCAACTGGCTAATCCTTGCAGCCAACAAGCCCCAGAGATTCATCTCTCTGCCACCGCCACTGCAGTCCGCACACTGAGGTTACAGGTGTGTGCCACCACAGCAGGTTTTTATGTGGGTTCCATCTTCCCAGTCACCTCTTCTCCTCCTACCTTAGCTGCAATTTTGGCTTAGAAAGTAAAACCTAAAAATAGTTTTTAGATGTGTTGCTCATGGTCAGAAGAGTCATTTAGGGAAATAAATGCTTAAAAGTATGGCAGCTGTTACTTCAGACCACACCAGAGAGAAGGTGCCTTCAACTTTGTACTGTGGATCAGCCAGGAGAGGAAAGTCAGGACCAATGTCGGCTAAGCCGATGCCAGGTCAGGGGTGAAACCAAGGCCCAAGGACCCCTCACCAGGTTCCTGGCTTGAAGAAGGTCATATTTAACAAACAAAGCAAGTGACAGAGAGCAGCAGCACTCTAAATGAGCAAACGCTGTTTACAAACTAGAGATATAAACATTTATTTCACAACTTTGCCATAATTTGCTAAGGAGACATGTACTGGGGACATTTAAAACACTGCAGCGGCCAGATGTGGAGACTCTTCCAGGCAGCAAGGATCAGATGCACCATTCTGGTTAGCTTTGCTTCAGTTAGAGCCACCTCCTTTCTTAGGGCCATTAGTCCTTATTTCGTGCCAGATTTTCACTAGAGGCTCCCTGTTCTTCCAAATGAGTTCATGACCATAAGTGATATACCATCTGGAGAAAGACAAATACATCAAATGCTCAAACAATGTGACATGCAAACCTCACATCATCACAGTACTAAGTCGACACTTCAGCTGCTTTTCATTAAAAAGAGTATTATGTGAATAGGTATCTTGCCTATGTAGGTCTCGGGACCATCTACATGCAGTAACAGCAAGAGACCAGGAGGGGGCCCTGGATCCCTAGGAAACAGAGATACAAACAGTTGTGCGCTGCTGTGCTGATGCTGACGGGAAGTCAGGTCCTGGATCAGCCAGAGCTCTTACCTGCTGAGTCACCTTTCCAGCCAAGGTGACACTGTAAGTAAAATGCCATGGCCATTCCATGTAACTGAATAAAATAGGTAATAATTTGATATAAAGCTTTGGTATTTGTGATCTATAAAGAATAAAAGCAGTACAGCTGGGATACAAAATTAACAAAATGTAACTAATAAGAAAAATTAAAAAAAAAAAGAATAAAAGCAGGCTGGGCCTGAGTGGGTGTTTGGAACTACAGGGCAGCTTTACAGTTACTTAAACATTTTTCTTTATATTTTATTTCTGTCTTAGGGAGGAGGCACAGGTGCCATAGTCTGTGTGTGGAGTTCTGAGAACATCATGTAGGCCCTAGAGATAGAACTAGGTTTATTGAACTAAGTTTGTGTGGCTTTGTAGAAAATGCCTTTACCCAAAGAACCCTTTCAATGGCCCTACACTGTGAACCATCACCTTTCCTTGTTTGCTTACTTATTTATTTTTGAAACAAGTTTTCACAATGTAGCCCAAGTTGGCTGGATATTCATGACAATTCTGCTTCCGAAAAGCAGAATTGAGGCATAAACAACCACTTCTATCCAACTTGAGGAAAACAAGTATAAAAGAAAAGAATTTTCTTATCATGCTAATATAACAGTATCTGTGTATCAACCAAAGTCTGATCAGAAGTACACTGACTTTTTTTTTTTTTTACTATGAATAAGAAATGTCAGGTGTGGAATTTGCTAACAAGGGCTATAATGGTATATGCCTCCTGCCATTTTCACCTGCATTCAGACAATGAGCAGTAATGGTGAAAGGCTTAACACCTTAATTTGCTCAGCCCACTGACTAGCAACCACCAATTTAAGAGTGGAGCCCAAACCTGCTTCCTGTGTTCTCCCACACATGCAGTCCAGGGAGAGAAATGGCTGCACCAGCTCAGTACAACACCAGTAAGATGGGACCAGCGGGGCAGAGGGGAGAGCAACCAGTCCATCAACTGATTACACTCAAACTTACATTCCAAAGAGAGCTCCCCCAAGATGTGCTGCATGATCAAAGAATTTCCATCCCAGAATCATCCCAGCTGTATCCATGGCAATGATGGCTTTTAAGGCCTAGAAACCAGGAAGAGAAAACAGATACAGTACAATTTTGATGCTCTACTTCAAATTTAAGGCAAGATTTCAGTGGTTGTGTGAACGTCAGCCGGGTACTCACATTGCCTGCTGTGAAGGTGAAGACAGGGAGGAAGATGATAGCGAGCCTCCCCTCTGGGATCTTGGTGCAGACTGCTGCAAGCACAGTCATGATTGCTCCTGACTGCAAGGGAATGAACACAGCCGTGAGGATAGCAGGCAGCGTGCAGCCATGGCTGCCTAGGCTCCGAGCATGCTCATGCACTCCCCATCTGGAGGGGGCCACAAATTGGTTTATTTTCTGGAATACACCAATTTAACAAGCCTCTCTCAATGTTAAATCACATTCCTAATTCTTCTGAATGGTGAAAGTATCTCAAGAACAAGATTATAATTCCTACTTTACATTAACTCTCATGACACACATTCATTCAATCCTAACATAGCAGACATGATATTATATACTAGGGACACAGAGGTGAACAACCAGTTCCCACCTTCATGGAGTTTACAGTGTGGCAGTAAAAACACCTAAGCAAAAATAAGCAATTCTAAGATCAGAAGTGGAGGTGCTGTTTGCCAAGGCAGCACACGAACCTAGGCTCAGGGCAGTCGGCTGCACTGAGCTTGGGTCAGATTCCAGCCAAGCAGAGTGACAGGAGACAGAAAGAACATCCTGGAGGGCAGCACAGCAAAACCAATGCTGGAAGTGAGCTGTACAGTTTGGCAGAGAACTATACGGAATCCAAGTGTGCAGTGCGGAAAACAGGGTGAAAGCAGAGGCCGGCAGGCACTTACACTATTGTTTCAAACAAAGATCACAGCAGGGACAGAGCTGTGTATTAAAAGAATAATGTATTGAGAACAAATATCTTAGTTATCTATTAAAAATAATAAAATCTGCACAAGGAACGCTCTACAAAGTGACTTCCTGTCATTTATCTCAAGTATCAGGTCAGGAAAAATGGAAATTGTGACAGAGGGAGGGACTCTGCAGTGTAATGTCCCAGCACACAAAAGGACAGCACGGTAAAAACCAACGCCTAGAGCCAACAGTGCTGATCAAAGCTGTGGTAAGGGAGGCAGTTATAGAAGACACTAGTTAAGATGATATGTATTACCCTTGCAACAAGCATCACAGTAAAAACCAATGAACTAGAATAGTCAACAGATACTATAGCCCAGTAAAGCGCATGGCAAGGGGAGAGTGATGAACATAGTATTTACAGTCTAAAAACTCTTCTCACACACTATGTATTAATTTTTAAAAGAAACAATGGAGTAGAGAAGTTAGACAACAGTTGAGACACTCACCACAAAAAAAGGGCAAACAGATACCATGTACCCACAGTCCTAGCACCTGAGGACACCATTTACCTAACATTCCCACTCAACATACATAAATTGGTTGAATCTTGAGAAAAAAGGTAAATCCATAACACCTTCCCTGTTTTGTTCAAAACAACTGGTGGAATGAAAAACAGAGATGACTTGTGGGAATATGACAGCTCTTAAAAGCCAAGAAAAACATAACAACTAAATGTAAGACATGAACTTAAAGGGATCATTACTGGGACAACCTCCATACCTGGAATATGGATTATAAACTAAGTTTAATGTAGCTATTTAATGATGTTACTGTGCAATATGGAAAGATATTTGTTGCAGGGCTCTACTGGATAAGGTTGAAGTCTGATGTCTCTGGATAGCCATTTATTTGCACTGGGTCTATGAAGACAGACTCCCTTTTTTTCAGTGGGAATCTAAAAGTCTCCCCTGATCTGGGTGACCCCAGGTCTTGTAAGGAGTGTCACATAGCCCTCAGGGAAGATTACAGGCCAGACCCTTTCCTGATAAGGAAACGATTCCAGCAAGCATCTGGGAATTTCTAGAAATGTCCTACCCTGTTAAGGATTTTAGTCCAGCAGTGACCTGCAATTGTACTTGAAGATTTTCCCCTCACCCATAAGATAATTAAGTACTGTATTTTCCTTCTTGTGATAGGATCTTACTACTGCATGAAAAATGCACTGTACCACTACATGCAAATCAAGTATCCCTGACCCCCTAACCCCAAAAAGTCAAATAAATTCACCCTCAAAATCCCTCCTACTGCCCAAAGGTTTATAAACCCCTGATTGTGCTGGGGGTGCATGCTGCTAACTGGCTGCATGATACCAGCAACCTTCCACTATGACCATCTGAGATTCCTCATTCATTCCCCCACCAGGCCTGCCCTCCAGCCTGCTGAGGCTGGACCTCACTGGGCCTGCCTCCAACCTGCTGGGCCTGGGCCTTGCCATGCCTGGGCCTCAGCTGCATGGGCTTCTGCCTCCACTTCTGCCATGCTTAGCACAGCAGCTTAACCAAGAGCTATAACACTTTGGTGCTGCCAGAGGCTTTGGAACGCCTGAGGTTCCTTTGCACCCTGCAATCTCACGCTAAAAGAGCTAAACTGGAACTCTCTGGAAAATCTTTTCCACACTCCAGCCTAGCACATGGGCCTCACCCTAAAGTGCTCTAGCTGCCCCTGAGAGAAATAGAAGCCCTGTTCTCAATGTGGATGCTGAGCTTCAGACCCGCCACAGAGACCCAGTACCCCACTGAATGAAGAACAACAATTTGTGTTTCTAGGAAGTATACACTGAAGTATTTAGAAACAAAAACACACAATATAAGAAAGCTATTCTTGAAGATGGCAAGATAGCTCAGCCCACTGAAGCACTTGCCACTAAAAGCTGACAACCTGAATCTAGTCCCCAAAACCCAAAATTGAAAAGAGAACCAGTCTCCAAAGCTGCCCTATGACTTTCATGTACACATCATGACACATGTGTGCCCAGGTGTGCTGTGTTGTCTGTCTGTCTCTGTCTGTCTCTCCCCCGCCACACACACACATACACACAAATTTAAAAAGACAGAAAACTTCTAAAATGGTTCTGGAAAAGTAAATGTGGCTAGAGAGAAAATGATGATGTATGGTAAAGTGTTAAATGCTAATGGATCTGTGCTAAAATTTTAGAGCTGGTTTAAAATGAAAACATAGAATTAAATAAATAAAACAAAACACAGAAGTAAAATCTTTGTGATTGGGTCAGGGAAAATTTTCTTCATTGCAACACCAAAAGTGACCCTTAATAAGTAAATTAAAAGTATATTCTTCAAAGACACTGTTCCAAGAAAAGACAAGACAGGCTAAAAAAAAAATATTTTATATGTCAAAATTCTAATAAAAGCCAGGCATGGTGGCTTATTTCCACAATCCCAGCACTTGGGAGGTAGAGGAAATAGGATGAAGAGTTCAAGGTCATCATGTTTCAAACAACAACCTGACAAAGAACTTGTACCCAGAATATATCAAAAATATATTACAAATTCAATTAAAATGTGCATGAGCAAAAGATACTTCAAAAATGATGCATGAGGAACAAACATGAAATCAGCGACATCACTAGCTACTGAAAGACAAAAATCCCAACCACAGCTCTGCAGGGGTGAAGACATGGAGACTGCTGGCAGGAAGTACAGAAGGCTACAGTCTCTGTGCGTCCTTAAACATACACATGTGCACCATATGAACTGGTCATTCAACCATGCGTCCACACAAAGGGCTGCACACAAAATGCCTGCAGCACTTGCTGGCTTGTGTTACTGTTTGAGATAGGCTCTCACCAAGCAGGCGTAGTTCTCGCTGATGAGGAACTCACTCTGTGGACCAGGCTGGCCTAGCATCCACAGATCCACTTCCTCTGCCTCCTCAGTGCTGGTTTTAAAGGCCTACCATGTCTAGCCCAATTTTTGGTTTTTGCTTTTTTAAAAAATGGCCAGCCAAAGTGGGCATCATTTACTGAATGGATAACCATCCATAAAATGGACTTATGACTCACAGAAATACCTTTTATTTATTTATTTTTTGAAATGAAGTCTCACTAAGTAGCTCAGCCTGGCCTCAAATTCAGTCTTCTCACTTCATTTTCTGAAGTTAGAATCACAGGAGGAGCCACCACACCCATTTTGGAATAAATGATTGATGCCTAGAGCAATATGGATAAATCTCAAGATTTAAAAGCAAGCATCTTGCCAGGTGTTGGTGGCTTAATCCCAGCACTGGGAGGCAGAGGCAGGCAGATCTCTCTGAGTTCAAGGCCAGCCTGGTCTACAGATCAAGTTCCATGACATACAAAGAAGCACTGTCTCAAAAAAAAAAAAAAAAAAAAAAAGGGGGGGGGGGAGGAAGATAGATGAATTACATAAAGAATCCCATTTGTCATTAAACTCAAAGAAAAATATGCTAAAATATTTTTCCTTAGGCACCTGAACATAAACTCCTAAGGGTAGGAATCTACCTGCTCAGTGACTATATCTGAGCATTGTCTACCTGGTGAACTGACCCAATTGGAGGGCCTGGCAGCAGGTTTAAATGTGTAATGAGAATGCGTTTTCACTATTCTGACATACTCTTCTCAATATGTAATATATGCCAGTAAGTGCAGACAAATGACCAAGAGTTAAAAGCTTTGGAGCAGCTGGGCATAGTGGCACACACCTGTAATCCCAGCATTCAGGAGGCAGAGGAAGGCGGGTCTCTGTGAATTCCAGGCCAGCCAGGGATGTCTCAAAAAGACAAACACAAAACAAAATAGGGAAGAAGGATAGAAGTGGCTCCAGTAGGGTGTACTCTGTGACCTCCTCTCTCTCTCTTACACACACAAACACACACGAAAACACACCAACAATTGGAAGATGAAACAGCTACAGTGTGAAATGTTCTGTTTACAAATGTATAAATTCACTGTTCCACTGATTCTATAAGATACAGCAGGGTGAGAGCATACGAAAGCTGTACTCATCTGCAACTTTCTTATAAGCATAATCAATCACACTGAAATTTAAAACTAAATCAGAATATTTACATTAGAAATACTTACTGCACCAAGTGAAGGTCCATATCTTCCTGTGGCAACTTTACACACATAACTGACAAAATTGGAAATAACACCTATGAAATAAGCCATATTTCAACAATTTAAATATTAGAAAGTATTTTTTTTCTCTTAGATGTACTGGGGATTAAGCCTAGGGCTTTATGTCTTCTAGGCAAGCATACTACTGAACTAGGTCCCAGCTCTGTTTCCGCATTTTAGTCTCCATTCCAGACAGTTTAATAGTATCTGATTTGCTTCTCTTCTCTAGATGGTGTCTTACCTCAAACTCGCTATCCTCCTGCCTCAGCCTCCTGAGTGTTGGGCTTACAGGCTATGCTTAGCAATAATGTAAGGTTTCATTCGGCTCAATCTAAGTGCACCAGTATGAACGCTACCCTGTTATTACTTCAGCTAATTTAAATGGGAATGTTCTGAATGGTGTGCCCTCTGCAAGACAAGACCCCACACACAACTTACTGAGTGACACAGGGTATTTACTTTACCTCTCAGTTATCATTTTCCTGATCTACAACATGAAAAAGACCAGTACCCAAACTTATCAGCTGTCTCAGAATACTCTGGGCTCTAAACATTAGGTGCCAATTGGGTCCTTCTGGCTTTAATGTCATTAGAACTAATTTTTTGGTGCTAGGGATTCAACCCAAAATCTTATGTGCTAAGTAAAGGCTTCACATCATGAAGCTGTATCTTCAGACCAAAAGAAATTACTCTTAGCGGTCACTCTAATAGCTAATCTAAAGCTTTCTAGCAACATTGGGGAAATGAGCCAGATGGCTAAGACAGCTGGGAAGTTTGAAAACCATCAATCTATAAGATGGTTGATCTGAACTAAAAGAAACCAAGGTCCAGTTAGACTAAAATGTTTTGTTTAATAGTACCCCATTCCTGAATCTCTGCTTTACTAATTTAAAACCAAGCATACTATCTATGGGTATGGGTATCTATCAGATGAGAAGCAGGGAAGTTCCATTTGTCTGTGATGCCCTTCTCTACACACACCTTGATAAACAAGTGCATCCTGGGTATGTGCTGTGTACAGAATCTCATTGTGATCATTCCTGTGTCCCTTCTGCAAAGAAGCAAGTCTTAAACTCCCACCATTCTCAGAGTAAAGCTATTACCTGCAGACAGGTACACTGCCACAAATTGCTCTTGCCCCAGAATGTTCACAATGCTAGATGAGAAGCTCCACAAAACATACATATTTGCTGCCATGTGGAATAAGGAGAAATGACTGAACGTTGACAGCAACATTGGAGAGCAAAGAACCTCTACAAGAGAAGAACACATCTGGTAAACATGCAACACAAGGTCATTATGCTTTACTCATTTTAAGCTTATCTGATTATTGTCATTAAAGCAAACATAGGAATCCAAAACAGTCAGTTAAAAGCTTAAATACCATAGTTTAACAGAACAGTTTTTCAAAGGATAAAAATCTACCCTAACAAGTATGTCTCTACTTAGTAAGCAGCAGTGAACTCTCTCTCGAAGCGCCTGCTGGTATAACTAAACCCTGAGGGAATTACCCCAGTTGCAGACACAGAGTTACATGTAGCTCCTCAAAGAACAAACAGATTTTGGAGGGGGGGGTGAGGGAGGGAGGAGAGACAGGGTTTCTCTGTGTAGCCCTGGCTGTCCTGGACTCGCTTTATAGAACAGGCTAGCCTATAACTCACAGAGATGCATCTGCCTTTGCCTCCCAAGATGGGATTAAAGGCACGTGCCATCACACCCAGCTGTGATTATAGATCTTAATTAAACTTTTTAAAAAAGAAAGAGGACCTGGGGTAAGATGATCAATCCTCACTTAGAAAGACAAATGGGATGGACATGGGAAGTAGGAGAAAACAAGTAACAGGACAGGAGTCTACCACAGAGGGCCTCTGAAAGACTCTGCCTAGCAGTTTATCAAAGCAGATGCAGAGACTCATAACCAAACCTTCGGTAGAGTGCAGGGAATCCTATGATAAAAAGGGGAGTTAGTATGACTGGGAGAGGACAGGAGCTTCAGAAGGACAAAATATATCAGGGCATGGGGGTCCTCTATGAGACTGTTTCTCCAACCAAGGACCATGTATGGATATAACCTAAAACCCCTGCTCGGATGTAGCCCATGGTAGCTCAGTATCCAAGTTGGTTTTCCTAGTAAGGGGAACAGGAACTATTTCTGACATGAACTCAATGACTGGCTCCTTTACCTCCCCACTCCCCCATCCCCGAGGGAGGAACAGCCTTGCTAGGCCACAGAGGAGGACACTGCAGCCAGTCCTGAAGATATCTGATTAGCTAGGGTCAGATGGAAGGGGAAGAGGACCTCCCCTAGCAGTGGACTTGGAAAGGGACAGGGAGATGAGAGATGGAGGGAATGAGGGAAGGAGCTACAGCTGGGATACAAAGTAAATAACCTGTGATTAATATTAAAAAAATAAAAATTAAAAAAAAAGATTTATTATGTATACAAATATTATGTTTTGCCTGCATGTATGCCTGCATACCAGAAGATGACACCAAATCTTATTATAGATGGTCATGAGCCACCATTTGGATGCTGAGACTCAAACATTGTCTGGAAAAGCAGACAATGTTCTTAACTACTGAGCCATCTGTCCTGGAACTCACTCTACAGAAGCCAGGCTGGCCTCAAACTCAGAGACCCACCTACCTCTGCTTCCTGAGTGCTGAGATTAAATGTTACACTACCATACTCAGCCCAGTTCTTAATTTGTTAAAGTAGAAGAACACCTACTATGTAGAAAGTACCTTCCAGCCAGGAGCGACAAGGTTCTTGTCCTCAAGGAGCTTACAGACTTTCCCTTAGTACTTTGTGTATAATTACTGACAACTGGCTCACTTCTATAGCATTCCAACTAATTTAAAGCATATTTTTCACATTATTTCTACCTCAAATTCACATGAGTTACACTTACTTGATGCTGGGTTGGATGTAAAGTATCTGATCATAGTTCGGTGCAGGGATGGCACTCTCCATAAGCAGAATACGAGGGCATTTGCAGCTATGATGCCTACAAAGTAGAATTGCAAGGACAATAAAATAAGAGCCAAGAAAGCCGAATCAAGTCCACCTGATGTCTCCTGCCAGTCACATGCATGCACTATGTATTTGCTAAGGGAGACCAGACTGAGGAGAGCAAATGATGTCAGTGCCTTTCAAGTGTTGAAACTGCCACATGGCAGGAAACTCAGAGGATTTGTGGAAAGTTGCAAATGCTCTAAGAACACTTATTTATGGTGGGCAACACAGACAATTTTCAGAGTCCTTCTTGCCTTTCTTGATGCAGGGTCTCTATGCTTTTGCTGTTGTGTTATGTATTCCAGTCTGGCTGGCCTGCAAGCTCCAGGCAATTCTACTGTCTCTACCGTTCATCTTGCTGTGGGATGATAACACATCCAGCCTGTTTGCGATTATTCCATGGTTTCTTGGGATTGAACTCAGGTTATCAGACTTGGGAGGCTAGCATCTCTTTCTTTTTTGGTTTTTCAGACAGGGTTTCTCTGTGTAGGTCTGGCTGCCCTGGAACTAGCTCTGTAGACCAGGCTGGTCTTGAACTCGGAGATGATCTGTCTCTGCCTGAGCCCTGGGACTAAAGGCGTGCGCTGCCACCAGCTGGCTGAGGCTAGCATCTTTACACACTAAGTCATCTCCCCAGCCCAGGAATTTTCTTCACCCATGTCAGTATTTTTCTCCTTTAGAACAGTTTACTTTTTTTTAGTAAATAATCAGATCCATAATTATTTGATAATGGCCAACCCGGAAACAGGGGCAGGAGGCTCAGGGAGTTCAAGATCACCCTAATATACAAAGCTAGAGACCAGCCTAGGGTACATGAAACTTTTTCTCAAAATAAGACAAAGCAAAGAAACAATAAAATGTCTTTGTAGATTCCGTTCTCAAATCTACCCCCCAAAAAAGAACATCTTCCAATTCATTCCAAACAACCAATATGATTTTTGATATTAAAACCAAAATGGGACAAGAAAACTAGCCAGAAAGGAGCTTAAGAGAAGGTATGTTTCTTGTGGCTCAAAGTCTGAGTGGTCTATGATGGCAGGAAAGGCATGGAAGTCACACAGTGCTCACAGGCAAGAGGCATAAAGGCATGAACTCTAGATTCAGCTTGCTTGCTTTCTTCTCTTTTTATTCACTTCAGGTCCTTAGCTCACAAGATGGTGATGCCCACAATCAGGGAGGGTCCCCCATTTTAGGATTAAATAGATCCATAAACTTTTTGGGGAAAGGAAGAGGGTGTTTGAGCTAGGGTCTCTCTATGTAGCTGTCCTGGAACTCATTATGTAGACCAAACTGGGCCTCCAACTCACAGAGATCCTCCTGCCTCTGCCTTCCAAGTGCTGGGATTAAAGGTATGCAATACTATATCCAGCCTGATCTATTATCTTTTATGTATAGTAAAAAAAAAAAAAATCACTAAATTTTATACTTTTAAATAATGAATTAAAGATACATGGGACATACCTCATTTAATCCCAGGACTTGGTAGACAAAGTCTGCACAAAGAAACCCTATCTCGAAAAATGAAACAAAACAAAAAAGACATAAACTGATTTAGAGAGCTATCTTGCTCTTTTCCTAAATTTAGGATGTCCTATCACACTTTAGTAGCTAAGCATTGGATCCCATTCTGTGGTTGGGCTTATTCGCCTAACCACATCTTCTCATCTGAAGGAGCAGCCAACTAACTCCAAAGCAACAAGTCCAGTTAGTGGCAAACATGAATGTCTACAACAGCCAAAGAACTGAACTCAGGTTTGACAAGAAGCAGGCAGGTTCCAGAGTCACCAGGTGACCTCACTTAATGGCTAAGCGACAGGGGCTCAAGAGGAAACCCAGAGAAATCCATCTTGTACCCCACACCTGATCTGGAGAAAAAGTGTTAAATTAAGATGAGAAAATAGAAACCACCAGGGGACAAACTCACAATAGGAAGGGAAAGCCCATTCCAAGTGACAACTTCCTCCAGCAAGTCTCCTCCTAAAGGATCCATGATCCCCCTAAGCAAGAGCACCACCTGCTTAGGACCAAATACAAGAGCCCATGGAAAGCCTGCAGGCAGATACCCCTCGAAGCCAGAGAGCAGCAGAAATACTCTTCTTGGGGGTTGCTTAGGACCCTCCCCACACACAGGCTGAAAAGTCTGAGCAGAATAAGAAACTAGCCAAAATGAAAAAGCACCATGGTCAAGTCTAACTCTGAAGAATGCTACTGTAGGCTTCTCCACTACTTCATAAACACCAAAAAGAGCACATACTCCTTTTCTGGGGCTGAGGAGATGGCTCAGTCAGGAAAGTATTTGCTGTGCAAGCATGAGGACTTAAGTCAAATCCTTGGTGCCCATGTTCAAAAAACAGCAGCAGCATAAAAGACAGAAGCATAAAAAAAGTGGTGGTGCACACCTGTAACCCCACACGGACAGACGGAGGAGTCTGGTTTGCCAATCACTGAGCTCCAGTGAAAAGCCCTGTCTTAAAGTGAGAACAACTGAAGAAAAGGCTAGATATCAACCACTGACACACTAACACACACACACACACACACACACACACACACACACACACACACACACCTTTTTTCCCCCAAGCAACTTGAAGTCTAGGGAGATATTTCTGATTAAGACCAAAAAACTTCCAAAGCCAGGTATAGTATTTCACACCTATAATCCCAGGACTTAGGAGTCAGAAGCAGGACAAGAGCTGCAAGTTCCAAGCCCACCTGGGCTATATCCTAAGACCAAACTTAAAATAATAATAACAACAGCAGCAACAACAATGTTAAAATTCCAAAAATAACAAAACAAAGGTAAAACTAAAAGGCATTGTCTTTCTACCCTACCTTTAAAAAGTGACTTCAAAAACAGCCTGAGACAGAACAGCCTCTGAGCAAGGAACAGAGTTCTTCCCCAACACCCTGTACCTTTAAAGACAGAACAGCGCAGGCTCCTCACCACCTGCTCCTATCTACACCTAGAGCTAAAGAAACACAAATAAACCTCTCTGAATTCAGAAAGCAGATACATTCCAAACAATCTGCTGTCTAGACGTGCTTTATCTGACATCCTGCCATCTGAATTCAGGATCAGACATCAAAGAACCCCACATGAAAAGCTTGCTTTCACAGTAAGAAAACCTTTAGCCTACTGGGGCTTTTATGCCTCCACTCCTATGTGTGACTAATACAAAGCAAAGGTCTCAGCTTAAAATCTCTTAAAAATTTCTAGGTCAGAATTTGTTGTTTAAAAACACAAAAATAAAACTAAATAACACACCCCTATACACACAGCTCAGAACATCAATTATCCCAGGAAAGTAATTCTATAAGCTCTGGGTTTGGTTTCTGGTGCTCACACACTGGCTCCTACAGCCTGTCACCACTCTCTTCTGCCGTTCAAGAGTTATGCACACACATGGTGTTCACACAGACGCTAAAGCGCATACATATAATTTCTAAAAATTCTGGGCACAAAGTTAACTGACTGATATCTCAGATGCTGGAAAGCTAGAAACACTATGAAACAGGTCTCAGGTGACATCAGACAGCTTAAACACCATTTCCTCGTTTTTCCGAAAGCTTCTGGATAGCCCATTATCTGGTGGCCATCCCATTGATATTATTCACAGTGCTTCACAGAGCCGTGCTAGCCGTGTTATACTTGCTTTCTCTCCTGCTGTATTCCTGCCAAATTAATAAACTGCTTGTACAGCAGGGGACCGAGTTTAGATCACCAGTGCCCACATAAAAACCACATGAGAAAGTACATATCTGTAATTTCCATGCTGGGAAGGTACAGGAATAAAATTAAAAACATTAAAAAAAAAAAGTAGAAGGGCCCTAGGGTAGAATTCTTATTTTTAATTAGCACTTACATTTACCCTCAAGGAAGCTGGTGTTATGAGAAAACGGCAATGAGCTCGGAAAAACAAAAGCTCTTTCTAAAGAAAGCAATGTCAATCATAAAGGCCACATTATGGTCCAAGAAGGTGAGGAAAAAATCAAGCCCTAATATAAAAGAAACAGTCTGAATTAAATATATACATACGTGTGTGTGTGTGTGTGTGTGTGTGTGCGTGTACACATGCACCTCCTCTACAAGGAAGTTAAAGAAAACACAGTAACGGCCAACCTAGCCTTGTTTGAGAGTCAGTACTCTCTGGCTATTCTCTAGAAATAATGATTACTATTTATATAGCTGCAGAGAATTTACAACCCCATTTCTTGAGTTTTTAAATCCACAAACTATTATAAACCTGTTACTTTGAAAAAGATCAGTTCTGCCATAAACATATAAAAGAAGCAAAGGTGTGGTGGCACACACTTTTAACCCCAGCCCTCAGGAGGCAGAGGCAAGCAGATCTGATTTCCAGGCTGGCCTGATCTACACATTTTTTGCCTCCTCACCCCTCAAACTGGAGGAGAAAAGAAAAAGAACAAAATAAAAGCACCATGGTAGCACGGATTACATGACCCACACTCACACTTAAGGAAACTTTTTGAACATGCAGTAGGCAGGAAGGTAGACTTGGGTTAAAACTCACCTCTATTTTACTAGCAGTTTGACTTCAAAAGGTACTTTTTCACACATTATTTGCATGAATAAAATTCTCAAACAATAAAAGGGAGAGAAAAGTTCTTTCTCTGGATGTCAGTCTCCTCATCTACAAAACAGAGACAATTTCCCTGCAACCAGCCTGGAAACCATGGAGACCCCAGTGCACAGAAAGCACTTAGCTCTTTTGGTTGGTTTGTTTCGTTTTCTGTATTCCAGGCTGGCTTCAAACTTGTTATGTACCCGCAAACTTCTGATCCTTCTGCCTCTACCTCCCAAGTGCTAGGATTACAGGTATGTGCCACTTTGCAAGGTCTGTGCAATGCTGCAGTTGAACCCAGGGCCTTGGTAGGCAAGCACTCTATCAACTAAAATATATCCCAGGATTCCTTCCTCTTCTTAAATGGAGGAAACAACAATTACCCATGAATTACTTACATGCAGTACTATTTATTTGGTCAATACTATATTATATCCAAAATGAAAAAGTGATCCAGAACATCTTGAAAACATTGACACCACACTACTTTTCTTATCAAGCTATTTTGATAATGCCTTGCTATATAATACAGACTGGCCTTGAAAACTCTGTCCTCCTATTACAGGCTTGGGCCATCATGCCACGCAGGCATGTAGGTACAGAGACTCCCTGTCTTCTAAGCCACCAGTGAGCATGGTATGAAAGCCATTGCTTGTGACATACTGTACCTTTTGGTTTGATTTCTCTTCCCTTGAATGGCTAAAACGTGTAAGCTAACACAAACCTGTCACAGTCCGCTGGCCATCACTTAGGCTATTCCACCACTTGTTAATCTAAAACAGAAGGAAAATTGCATATAACTCTATGTGAAATACTTCAGACTCAGGAAAGGCGTGTCCTTTTTTTTTTTTTAAGATTGAAACTATTTAATAAAAATAATTCTCTATCAAACAAAAAACATTTTTCATGTATTATATAATATTCAGAATTCTTTAAAGCAATTATTACTGTGACCAAGAAACCTATCAACCCAAAATTATTGACACCATGAAGCCTTTTGTCACATTTGTTTCTCAATTTTAATCTGAAGGACTAGAAACAATATTAATTTCATGTCCCCTAAGCAGCATGATTCTTTATTATTTTCAGAAAAACAGTTTACTGTCCTTGGCAAGTAACTAATTTCATCCAATTGTCAGTATCTCTCACACAATTTTTAATTTAATATTACTCCTACTGAAAATGCCTTTTAAGAACTTCCTAATTATAAGTATGAATATAAATTCGTAACTACAGGGGAAAAAAAAAAGAGCTAAATACTGGAAAAAGGGCCAAATAATGTAGTAGAGAGAACATCCTGTTAAACATAAAACTAAGAATTGGATGACAGATTAAGAATGTGTTAAAAAGCATAAAACTATAAAAAATTAACTAATAACTGGAATCAAGAGTATACTGTCTGCTGTGTTCAGACAGCAACTTCGTCTGTGAGTCTGCACTGGCATCTGTCCCTAGAAAGCATGTTTTAAGCTCACAATCCCCACAGAACCACTACCGAGGCACTTATTTGTAAATTCCAGATTCTGTAGAATTCGATAGTAAAGGATAGCTAGCAGTATTGTCATGAGACCTATCAACAGAAAGAAGCACAAAGCTACACTCCAAGACACAGCAGGTACCAAGTGAGCATTCACTAAGATACCACCAAGTTTAAAATTCTACCTAAGAGCAGGTTTGACGGCACAAAGCTTTAATCCCAGCACTTGGGAAACAAAGGCAGGCAGATCTCTGAGTTTCCAGTCAACTTTGCCTACCTAGCAAGTTCCAGGAGAGCCCAGACTGCACAGAAAAATCCTACCTGAAACAAAACAAAATTTAATTTAAAAAAAATAATTAAAGATTCTAACTAAGGGTTCTGGAGAAATAGCCCAGTGGCTAAGAGCGCTTGCTTCACAATTATGAAGACTGAAGTTTGTTGTGGATATAAATATGTTTTTGTTTTGGTCCCAGGTGTGGAACTGTTTCAGACGATCCACAGCAGCTGACCATTTGCCTCATGGGGCCTCTGCGATGAGCTCTTTGCCAGCTGCAAATAGTTTAAATCTGAGGACTCTGGAGACAGAATAAATGCCAGAGCCCAGAGAGTGTGGAAACTCTGAGAAAAGAACAAGCCTGCTGCTGCTTCCCCCTTGCTGCTCCTGGTTGCTGCTGTGAAACAAGAAGTTGGAGATCTCCTGAAACGAGGATTGGACTGGCTCCAAGGAACCCGACAACCCTAACCAGCAGGAAGCAACTAAGAGAACTGCGCCCCCTCTCCCACTAACCCTTTCTCTCTCCTACCAGATGTTGAAGGGATTGGGGCAGAGTCGGAAGAAAAAGATACGTAGAAACATAAGTAAAAGATTAGAAAGGTATGGTAAGTTCAGATCTTAGCACCTTTGTAACAAGTTCCAAGGGATCCGACACCCATTTCTGGCCTCTGCCACACGTAAATGTGAGCACACACTCACATCATCTGTGTGCTCATAAACACAAGATATGAATCTTAAACAAAAACCAACAGAACAAAGTTACAACTAGAGCACTAGGCATGATGGCAGGTGCCTGAAGTTTTAGTTATTCAAGAGAAATGCTTAAGCCCAGGAGTGGGTGGCAAGCCTAAGGAACATGCAAAACCCATCTCAGGGATTGGGAGCTGCTCCTACAGAGGACCTGGATTCAGTTCCCAGCACACACATGGTGGCTCACAACCATCTGTAACTAGGTTCCAAGGGATCCAGTGTCCTCTTCTGACTTCTGTAGGCACCAAGCATGCATATGGTACACATATATGCAGGCAGGCAAGGCATTCATACACATAAAATCAATCTTCAAAAATAAAATTCAAACTATACTTTTCACCAAAATCGCCACTTTTTTTTTTTTTTGAGACAGTCTCAGTGTAGGGCCCTAGCTACCCTGAAACTCAGAGATTGCTTGCCTCTGCCACCGCATCTGGAGCCACATTTTTAATGCAATAATATTACTCAGTCCAGAAGATAAGAAGAATACTACATTTTCAGAACACACTTTGAAATAGTTGGGGATTAAGCATACCTATGGCTTACAATACAGGAAGGAAAGGAATATGAAAAATAAAACTGGCTGTGTGATGGAAACTGCTCAGTTTGGACAATATTGGGCCTCATCATACTCTTCTCTCTACTTCTCAATCTGAAGTTTTTCCATGTTTCAAATGTTTAAACTGCTGATGTGCTTGACATGCACAGTCCCGGGTTCCATTCCCAACACAAAGAAACCACTGCAGTAAGTAGTCACACCTCTAAGCTCAGCTATTGGGCAGTGGAGGCAGGAGAATTAGAAGTTCAAGGTCATCCTTCTCTACACTACAAAATCAAGTCCAGCTTGAGCTCATACTTGAGATCCTGTCTCAAAAACAATTCTGATTATGAAATTGAACCAGACTTTCACATAGAAAGGAATGCAAGACTAACAAGGAAAAACAATTAGGATATATGTGACCCCACTTCTGTAACTGTTAAGTGTGAGTCCCCAGAACTGCATGTACAGTAGTGTGAATGGGTTTCTAAGAATCTACTTTCTAACTATTGTTGAGGCTTTCCTCAATTCCAGGCCTTCAGGTAGCAGGGACAAAGGCACATGGCACCATGCCTGGCTAGGACATCCTCTTCCATACTGTACTCATAATCAACATGGATTTTAAATACCAGAAGCTACCATTTGCTTAACTATGATTTTAAAAGAAATCTATTTTGGATTAAGGTTTTATATAAATATCACTTCTATCACTTTCACCATTTTAAAAAAAGTCATAGGTGTGGCTAAGCAGTTAAGCACACTTGCTGGACCTGAGTTCGGTTCCCAGCACTCATGTCAGGGGCAGCTCACAACCCCCTGGAAGTCCAGCTCCAGAGGCTGCCATGTCCTCCTCTAGCCTCCACAGGCACCTGAAAAAAGGGGCACACACTCATAAAAAGAAACAGATTCTTAGGGCTCAGGGAGAGGGCTCGTAGTTAGAAGGAGCACTGCTCTTACAGAGGACCAGGATTCAATTCCCAGCACCTACATGGTGGGTCACAACTCTATACAACTCCAGGTCTAGGGGCTCTAATGCCATTTTATGACCTCCGAGGGCACCACATGCACATGGTGCACAGACACACATGCAGGATAAACAACCATACATATTTAAAAAAAATTTAAGAGCCCAACAAACAAAACTCAGATGTTTTGAGCCTATAGAAGGTCCTGAGTCCAAGCCCTAGCACAGGAGGTGGGAGGGAAATGGATATAGAACTAAGTCTGTTAACCCATGGCCTCAGTACTCAGTGTGTATTGACAAGTAAAAATATTGTGTGTCTGGAACGTTTTTAGGAACTTAGTTAGGGTCTGGAGAGATGGCTCAGAGGTTAAGAGCACTGGCTACTCTTCCATAGATCCTGAGTTCAATTCCCAGCAACCACATGGTGGCTCACATGCACCTGTAATGAGATCTGCTGCCCTCCTCTGCCCTACAGGCATACATGCAGGCAGAACACTGTATACATATCAATAAATAAATCTTAAAAAAAAAAAAACAACTTAGGAAGAAAGAAGGCCCTCAGTTCTCATACAAAGTAAATGCAACTCTACAAGCTCTGAATTTGTATCTCTTTCTGGCATCGTATCCCTGAACACTCAGAACATAAAGCAATGGAATTTACCAATGTCCCATGTCACTGAGCAGTCTTTTAAAATCCACTTGATGGCTGTCCATAAGGTCCACAAGCATGCATGCACACACCTGTGTGTATGGATATACATGTGTGTATGTGCGTGCACACACATACACATATATCCTTTAATCCCTGTGATCCTGTTATAAACTAATTCAAGGTAAAGAAAGTGAACACTGGCTCCTACAGCAGGGCTAGAAAAGGGCCCTCAAACCTTTTTTAAACAACTGTGGTAACTGTGACACATGTGGGTAGAAGGACAAATTTCTAATGGCGTCAATTACAGCACTACCAGACATGCATTAGTAAATACCTATTGTACTTAGAGGACACAAAAGATGAACTTCATCTATGGATGGAATGCTGCCACTAAGTAAGGACACTCGCTATAGCAACGCTTCAGGACTCCTGCGGTGTAAGCCAGACAACCGAGGTCGATCCCTAGAACACACTATAAAAATCTGTGCTTCAGCTGGGCATGGTGGCACAGCATATGGGAGGCAGAGGCAGGTGGATCTGTGAGTTCCAGGTCAGCCAGGACTACAGAGTGAGACCCTGTACCCAAAAACAAAAAAAAAAGTCCCCCGACCTCCACTTGAATACCATGGCACTCACCCCACCACCTTCTCCAACACACATAATAATGAAAGTTAAAAAAAAAAAAAAAAACAACAACACAACTTTCTAAATAATAATGACTTTAAAATTTGGATTAGTTAGAATAAAGGAAGCAGTGTTTATTCTTACCTCCTTTCTGAGGTTTCCTTCCTTTTGTGGTCGTATGCTATCCAACCAGTCAGCTTTTATACCATCAAAATAAGTCTGGACCCTTGATTTCAGTGATTCATATTGCCAAATGGCAGCTGATCCAAATGCACAGCCTGTGAACTAGAAAAACATACTTCGATAAACTCTAAGGGAAATACAGTTCTCAGATGATATTTCACCTAGCATGGTAAAACCTATTGTGTTGTTTTATTAGCATCATGTATTCAGAGGCCTGTTTCTAACAACTCTGCAGATAAAAACAGCAACTTGGTACCACTTGAAATACCATATGAAATGGGATGCTCATAAATGTCATCCTTGGGACTTATGTAACGGGGTCAAATTCTGAAATTCATTCTGGAATCGGAATTCATGGAGCCAGCTTCCCATCCCCACCCTGTCCTTAGACCACAGGAACCTGCCCAAGGCAGGACTTGACTGTAGAGCAGCAAACTAGGAAAAGAACAGTGGCCTGAGCTCTTACCCCAACAGTGAAGAAAAAGGGCTTCACCAAAGTTCTTATAGGGTAGGGGGAAGGATAAAAGACAGTTTCTTCCAGAGGTGGGATCAAGGCACTTCTCTTGTAAGCTTCACCACTTGACCCTGTGTCTGATCTTCGAGGTTCAACCTTTCTCGGTGCTTTTCTAAATCCACATTTTTGCTGAAGAAGTAAGTTAAACCTGTGAAGGGTAAGTAGGTATCTAATTAGAAACAGTGTGTCTTACAAACAACAGTGCCTAAAACCCTCCAGTTGGCCCATCATCACCATCATCATCACCATCATCTCATTTTACGTTCATAACAAGGCACTAAGAGACAAGACTAATCTCAAGTAGAAATCTTTAATCCTCCTGGGGAAAATGAGGCACAAACTACAGCCAGTGCATCATTGGTCTATTACTTTGCATTGGTCAGAAAAATTCCCCTAGTCTTCACATAGGTTTTGTTCTCTTAGAAAAAAAAAAAACTACATAAGTTGTAAACTGGGTTTTTTTTGTTTGTTTGTTTGTTTGTTTGTTTTTTCTATTTATTTACTATGTGTGCCCAGGCACTCAAACCAACATTCCCTGCTGTAGAGGCCTCACCTTTTACCTAGTGGATCCATGAACAGCTTCAATAAACACAAAATAACCTTGTTTTGTTTGAATTTTGGTCAGTTTCCAAAAGAAACATTTATACTGTTATCCTTGCAACTGTAACTATTTCCTTTGAAAAGTATTGATCATTATAATGAGATGGAGTCCTCTCTCCCCTTATTTCAGTTTTAGGGACACAGACCAAACACAGTCCTTATATTTTGGCCTTCTCAAAACATCTAACTCTACTTATCACAGCCCACCCCAGCTTCTGTGAGTCTGTGTGCTCCACTCTTCAAACTGATCTCTCTGATGGTTCTACTCCTGAACTCCTTAATAGCAGACATGCACTCACAGCCTCTAAGTGCCTTCATCTATGCAAACTTAATCCATGCAAGTTCTTAAAGTACAGTTTTCTTTTGTGATCTTCTCATTACACCCTGAAGAGGAGGCAAAGGCAACAGTGAGTTCCTGACTAGTCCAAGCTAGTTTGAAAAGAAAAAAAAAAAAGAGAAAGAGAAAGGAATGAAGGAAAGAAGGAAAGAAAAGAAAAAAAGAAAAGAAAAGAAAAGAGAAAGAAAGAAAAGAAGAGAAGAAAGGTGGGAGTGCTGAGATGTAAGTCAGTAGACCACTTGACTAAGATGCATGTAGGCCTGGGCATTTCAATCCCAGCACAGCACACACCAGGTATGGTAGCACACAAAAGTTGTTCCCTTCCAATCTAGTCCCCACATGCATGCCTGGATTACATTTAACAACTTGGTTCCAAAAGATTATCTACTTATTCAGTCAATGCTAAGGCTGTCCGAAATGGCTCTGACATCATCAGTCTGATAAGCACATACCACTGAACAGCCAACCCCAAATGCTTCTAATCTCTCCCCTTGTCTACTCTTTCTGTAGTGGCTCAGAAAGAAATACCTTCATTTTCCAGCCTCCTGTCTCTTATCACTGCTCATGCTCATTCTCTCTCTCTCTCTCTCTCTCTCTCTCTCTCTCTCACACACACACACTCACATACACACACACACACACACACACACACACACACACACACACACACACATTCTTTATGGCTTGACTAAGAATGTAATACCTAAAGCTAGAGCAGTTATCTTTAAAGCCAAGAGAAAGGTCAAGAGATTTACACTTAAACCTTGACATTTTGGAACTACAGAGCCAAGTCAGTGCCACTTCCTTCCCTCAAAACATCTTAGAAAAATAACTCCCATTTATCTAAACAATCATCAGTTTTATAGCCAAATACATCCCTAAATAATGCTTTTTGTTGTGGTTTGTTTTGAAGGTTTTGATCGTTTTAAATTCAGTTAACTGTATGTATGGGTGTTTTGTCTACATGTCTGTCTGTTACACTCATTGTGCACCTGGTGCCTGTGGAGGCCAAAAGAGGGTAACAGATTTCTAAAAGTAGAATTACAGACAATTGTGAACCACCATGTGGGTGCTGAGAACTGAACCTAGGTCCTCTAGAAGAGCATCCACTGCTCTTCACCACTGAGCTATCTCTCCAGCCCCAAAAGCTTTACTTTTATGAATATGGTTGTTTTGCCTGTATTTATGTTTGTGTACTACATGCATGCCTGCTGCCAGCAGAGGCCTGAAAATTGTAAGCAACTATTTGGGTGCTGGGAATCAAGCCCAGGTCCTCTACAAGAGTGGTGAGTGTTCTCAACTGCTAAGCTATTTATCTCTCCATGCCCCAATGAGTTTAAAGTAGCAAAAGTAGGTCTAATAAATACAGTGATTAAGTAATCAAAACAAGTAATGTCACTCTGGACCAAACCAAAGGATCATCGTCAGAAAGCATTCATTATACAGGCCTAAAGTTGTAACCCAGTACTACTGATTTCTCCTTCTAGAACAAGAATTATGAACGATATGCATCCAACAACTTAAACCCATCAAACCCTTCTTTTCTCCTTTTAAGATGAGGTCTCTTTGTAGCTTACAATGGCTGGTCTTTAATTCTTGATCCTTGAGTCCCAGACTCCTGAGTACTGGAATTAAACATGTACCACATACACAGAAACACACACACAAATTTCTAATAAAAAATTACTTCTGCACCTCACCAATTAAATGCTTAAGTAAGTTTGAAAATCACACCGAAACTGTGGAGTTAAAGCAAAGACATTTAGTTTTGCCCATTCATACGGGCAAAGTGGAAAATGATTTCCCTGAAATAAGAGGAAGACTGGAAGCAAAGACATTTAAGGAAGTTTTTTACTATGTGTGTGAGTATTTTACCTACATGTGTATCTGTGCACCATGTGCGTGTCTGCCACCTGAGAAACACAGGGGGGTCAGATCTCCCTGGAACTGGAGTCATAGACAGTTGTGAGCTGCCATGTGGATGTTGAATTGAACCAGGGTCCTCCTAATGGCTAAGTTGCAGCACCCTAACTTTAAAGAGAAAACTCACACCCATGTATGTGTAGGCTACATGAAGTTACAGGTAATTTTGATGGAAATTATAAATGCAGCTTACACATACAGGTTGGCAGGGTGTTTACTAACAAAGCTGAGTAAAAATAGCCTACTACTCAGAACGAGAGACGTGTCTAGGCATGATTGATAGGATCCATTCCATTTAAAAACACAACACGTTTTGGGGGGACTGGAAGGGAATTCTACATGCCCTCCTAACTTTGTGGTTTGTTTTGAGACAGAGTGTTGCCGTGTGGCCTTGGCTGACCAGGAACTTGCTTTGTAGACATAACTGGCCTTGAATCTGCAAGGATCCTTCCCCCCCACCCCCCGAGTGTTAGGATCGCTGTCATGAGCCACTAAGCCTGACTCTATAGCAACTCTTGAAGGCCAAGATTACTTTCTTGAAACATCTTGCATTAATGGATAGAAAAAAGAATAAGCCTGATTCACTGCTATGTTCAGTGTCTTACCTAATCTGTTTAAGCCTGTCATTTAACCTAACAAAACTAACCCCTTAGAAGTGCCAAAATCAACTATTTGCTTCCCTTGGATTTCATTCAACTGGAAAATTATGACAGTTTCTACTTTCAAACTTGTTAGGTACCTAAATGATCTTTTGTTTCCTGTCAAACAGCAAATAAAAAAATATTTTAGTACTTGTGGACTACTGAAATTTTCTGTCACACAGTATCATAAAATCTTACAACTCCTATAAACAGAAGCAATTTTTGGCTGGCAGGTGCTTTGGGACTTTGTTTAGGCCTTTATATCACTACATAAAGTGTTTTGTAAAACGCAAATGCTGGGCCCTCTTTAGAGCCACATGGCCTGGCTCATTCTGCATGCTAATTTTAGAACCACAGCAACTGAAAACAAACTAATGATCACAAAGAAAGCAACTCCCATTCTCTATTAAGTTTGTACTTGAGGAGACAAGGGGCAAAGCCAACACTTCAGGCTCACTCACATTCTCATCTAATGCATTTTCCCATGCAATCAAAATATCATTTTCAAAGTTTCCATACAAATCTTTAATACCACATGTTTGGGGGAGGGGAGATTGAGACGGGGTCTCAAGTAATCCATATTGGCCTTAAAGTCCAGATTCTACAATTTACCTCCCAAGTGCTGGGATGATAGGCCTGAGCTACCACAGTGGACTGTTTGGAGAAGTTCTGTGTGTGGCCTTACTATAGATTGTATATGTGAGGCAAGCACTCTATCACTGAACTCTAGTCCCAAGCTTTTACCAGAGGTCCCTCAATAATGAAGTGAGCTTTCTTTTGCTGCTGTTTCCCAGCACCATTACAAAAAATCGATCTTCAGCTACCTCCAATTATGCTCCCCAGCCACACCTGTTTAAGGTTTTTTTTTCCTTTATTTCTTTAAAAACAAAACAAAAAATATAGTCTTATGCTGCCCAGGCTGACGATGAACTCCTGATCATCCTTAGAAGCAAGTCAAACCACACCAAGCTGTTTAAGATCAATGCCTATCTTTGATCACCTCCCCCTAAGGGGGGAGCAGCCTTCCCAGGCCACAGAGGAGGACAATGCAGCCAGTCCTGATGAGACCTCATAAGCTCAGGTCAGATGGAAGGGGAAGAGGACCTCCCCTATCAGTGGACTTGGAGAGGGTCATGGAAGGAGATGAGGGAGGGGGTGAGATTGGGAGGTAATTGAGGGAGGGGGCTACAGCTGGGATACAAAGTGAATAAAACTGTAATTAATATAAAAAATAAAAATTTAATTAGAAAAAATATCAATGCCTAAAGAACCACATTACCCGGTGTCATGGAAATTTCATAGTAAGCATGCCACTTTTTCACAAATGCTGATAAACATCACTTGGGGAGGGAGCTTACAAAAAATCAGGTTTTTCCATTTTTACCATCTTCTCGATTCTGATTCTGGGTGGGGCCCCGGAAATGACACAATCTAGAGACAGTCCAAGTGCTTGCTTATTTATTCATTTATAATGCAAGGTCTTCCCCAGGTTGGCTCCCACTCACCATTCTCCTGCCTCAGACTACCACGAGCTGACATTACAGGCTTGTGCCCACCTGAGGTGAATTTTAAAATCAGGTAGTAGCTTCACCACGCTGAATCTTATTTGCTAGCCCACACGTAGATAAATACTTCCGACTCCTTGGTGTACCGTACCATTAATTAGGTAGAAACTGCAACGTTCAACTCTTTGGCGGAAGTTTCAAAGTCGAAATTAATTCTTCAGCTGTTGAGGAATTTCTCTTACTGTGAAAACGGTCGACCTGAAAGGCCATGTGCTTCCTACAGAGCTGTAAGGATGGCTTTCTTTCCAAAGCATCAACTAAAAGAGCGGAGTCCCCACTCTTCAAAGAAAAGGCCTCTCTCAGGCCAGGGATACATTCCCCGGATTCTGTGCTTTCTAGAACGTCAAGGCAACGCCGTGGTGGGACACAACGACCAGCCACAGGGACTGAAATCATACTTCAGCCACTCTACCAGCCACTGCAACTGCTTCGCTAAAAAAACGGGTTCAGTCGTTTCCTCTCGAGAATACGAACCGGACACACAAATGTCCCTCAGAAGTTAGTTCCCCTTTCCACCAGGTCCCTCGCAATCACTAGGAAAGACAACCGCGGACTTGGAGCCGGCCAGCCACACCGCGCGGCCCGAGCCGGGGCGACACCACCAGAAGCGAGGAGGAAACGACGGAGCAAGGAAAAGCGGGGCGGACAGGAGGCAGCTTTCGGGGAGACCTCGTGAACAATGGAGAGCCTGAGCCCCGGACGGCCGCCACCTCCCGAGGATGCGCGCTAGCCCAGCTCCAGGGAAAACCGGGAAGCCGGAAGTGGCAGCCATTACCTGCGTCCGAGCAGCCGCGGGACCTGGGTCGCAGGGAGCTCCCGGCAGATGTCACCCACGGGAGGCGCCCACGCCTGACCGCAGCCCCAGCCTCGCTGTACCCAACCTCGCAACGCCATCTTCCCAACCTCTGCCCCACCATGGCCCGACCTTACCAACCCCAGCCAGGGAACCACTTCCGGGGCGAAGGAGGCACAGAGAGCGCGGGGGAGCGGCCTAGAGCGCCACCTAGAGGCGGAGCCAGGTTCAGCCGGTCTGGGAGAAACTTGAGCATTTGAGTAAGGTGTATCAGACACCCTTAGGTTATCACATTTAATCAGAAGCCACTGTTTGACTGTGCTTCATAGTCTCAGAGAGGTGAAATGGCCCTGTACACTGGCAACCCTAACAAGCCAGATTTGCCACCTGTCTTCAATACACCTATTAAACAGTCAATCTGATGCTGAAGAAAAAGATTTACTCAGTGGGACCACACTGGGAAGAACAAAGAGATTCAATGACTCCCCATGTTCATCTTCCAGGTCTAACATGAGGATAAGGTTTAAATAGAAGGCAAGAGGTGAGCGAGGCACGGTGGTGCACGCCTGTAAAGCCAGCACTCGAGGAGGCAGCGGCAGGCAGATCTCTGTGAGTTCGAGGCCAGCCTGATCTTCAAAGCGAGTTCAGGACAACCAAGGCTGCACAGAGAAAGCCTGTCTCAAAAAAATAAGCAAAAGAAAAAGAACAAAGAAAAGTCAAGAGTGTGCAATAAGGAAACTGTGTTCACTTACCCTTCACCATCGTCTCAACTCCATTCTCAAGTTTGCCAAGTTGCAAATCTTTCTGTAGGAAACAAGTTCCTGCTCTGACTTCCCGCAGAGCCTCAGCCTCTTTTTCTGCCAGTATGAGATTGCTGGGCTGGCTCCATTTTCTTAGGATGCATTACTTGAATAGTCTGATAGCCAAAGAGAGGGCCACAAGTGTCTCTGTCCTCACTTCTGCTGGTTACTTAGAGCCAGGATAGAAAGAGCAGAAGAAAATGAAGGAGGCAAGGGAAGGGGTCTCCCACATCTGAGTCTGGTTGTCTCTAGCCGACTGAGAGTCAGGCTTCCCAACACAGTTAATATTTGCTGTGAGGACTGTGTTCCTTTTCTATAGCGATGTTTCAAGTAAGAGCAAAGAATTGTGTTTAATGCCTAAGCGTGCCCTTTTTTTTCTTTCCTAACTATAAATCTGCAGTCTTCTAGGACTCTCAGAAACCCATTTATAATAAAAGATATTTTTTGAACTCCCTCCGCAGCCTTTTAACCTGTGGTTTGCAGTGTTACCCTGTCATCTACCAGAACTATCTATCATCCCATTTATTTAAAGAGGAAAAAGGATGATGGGGTATCCCTCAGAAACTCTTGTTCCTGGTGGTAAAGGTCTGGGCTGGGTGCTTCGAGGCTGCAAGAATAAATAAAAGCCTATACAAAATGTAAACCATGGGGAAAGACCTTATTCAAAGGAAAACAGAAAAAGTCGGAACATACTGCAGAAGAGCTGTGGGTTTGACAACACAACACGAGTGAACACACACAAGGGACCTCAATCATTGTTTGTAGCTTCTAGTTATGGGATTCAGAGGCGTTTGTTTGCTAAGGGATACCAGTTGCATGGCTCTCTGTTTTCATTCACTGATTAAATACACAGTCTTGTCTTACTGTGCATGTTCCCGAAGTCAGTCTAGGCTGAATGGGCCAACTTAAAGGTGTACTGAGACACTGAGACTAGAACCTGTAGTGAGAATTTTGGAATTTTGGTTTCTTTTAAAACCACAGAAATATTATAAAAACATGTTTTCATTTTAATTCCAGGTTTGGGGATATGGAGCTGCTTCACAATAACTGACTGTGATTTGCCTCATGCTTTATCAGGGGCCTGATTTTGCCAGGTGTGTATCATTTTTACAGTTGTGTGACATTTGGAATTCTGGGGACTTTTTGGAGGGTATATAACTGCTGTCGTGGGGGAATTGTTGGTTGGTTGTTGGTTGTTGTTGGTCATGGTTTGTTAAGTAGTCATGCACTAAGAAGAAACAAGAAAGAAGCAATTAGATATCCTGATGGTGATAAACTTGCCCCAAGGAGCTGGACGCCCCTAAATCAGCAAGAAGTAGTCTAATGATAATGACTACTTCTATGATAGTCTAAGTAGTCTAATGATAATGATAATGTTGCCCCCTCTCCAACCCCTGACTCTTTATCTCTTTCCTTTCCTGTCTATCCTTTTTTCTCTCCTTATCTAGTGATAAGGGTTAAACCAGGAGGGATCAGGGTGGAAAGAAAGAAGAACCCATAATGTAAAAAATGTCAGTTACAAGAACAACTGTGGGCCAGCCTGCCTTCTTTCTGTATATCCCTACCCCTCTCACTTACTACTCCTTTAGTTACTGCCCAAAGTCATTTTAGCATTTAGGCCAGCTCCGGCCAGCTCCAGCCTACTCTGTCTGCTCTGTTCTTGCTTCTTCTCTAGCTCATCTTTTTTTCCTCTCTCTCCCCATTCTTTCCATTTTTATTTTCCTTCTTATGTGTTTTCAAAACATCACAAGTTGGCCTGATTTGTGGGTCTGTGCCTTAGAATCCAGAGAGCTTGGCTTGTTTTTGGTTATTTGGTTGCATTGGTTTACCTCACCAAACTGTCTCATCACTTACCCAACTTGTCCCAATGGTTACCCTTCTGTTTACTTTTCCTTCCTCTATTTTTTCTTTATTGACCTAAACCAGTCAGTTGCTGGGGATTGGTCTGGTGTGCTGTGTATTCAGATGCTGCTTTCTGTGCCCCGAGATACAGTCCAAAAGTGGGCACTGTCACCAATTGTCTCACCAAACAATGTCGTATAAACATTGCCCCCAATTATCTCTGATTGATTAATAAAGAAGATGAGCAGCCAGTTACTGGGCAGAGGAGATAAGAAGGCTGGACTTCCTTTCCCAGTCTTGGGGTCTCAGGTAGGGACCAAGACTTAGAGAAAGAACAGAGAAGAAGAGGTAGAGAAAGGGCATGGCCATGAGGACTGGTCTGATGGAGCAGAAGCAACTCAGGTAGGAAATAATTTGTGGCATGTGGCTGGGAAATAGCCAGGCCAGCATAGGGGTCTAGAGTAGATCAGTGTCTGCCAGTTACAGAGCCCAAAGCTTATTAATAAATTTAGTAGGTCTTTGTATTGTTGTTTAGGAGCTAGAGTAGATAAATAGAAACCACCCTCCCAAAAAATTTACATTTCTTATATTTTCAGTCACTAGATTTACTTTGCTTATTTTCGTCTCGTTTGCACAGCTGTTGGGTTTAAGGCTGAGCACTTGGCTGTATCAGCTGCCCCAGGGCCCAGACAATACTGCAGAAGACGGGAGTGAGAAAGAATATAAGAGCCAGAAGTTAAAAAGGAGTGCTCATAAATGTTGCCTTTTGGACATGTCATGGCTGATTCAGTCATGAATTCACCTCAGCTGGGATTACTGCCAAGATCATATCACAGGCCAACATTCCAGCAGTCAACACTAATAGGACTCAGTGGATTACAAAAAGAAAAGAAAAGATGGTAAGAAGGATGTTTTAGAAGGCTTCTGGGGAGAGGGGGAGGGAGGAGTTAAAAATAGATAGAATTAATATGTACTATATACATTTATAAAATTGTCAAGGAATAAATAAAGGATTTTTATGTATTTCGGTCTTTTGAGACAAGGTTCCTTTGTTTAGCTGTGGAGCTCACTTTGTACACCATGCTGGCCTAGAACTCACAGAAATCCACCTGCCTCTGCCTCCCAAGTGCTGGATTAAAGGTATGTGCCACCATGGCCCAGAAATAAAGATTTTTTTTTTTTTAAGAGAGGGACTACTGAAGAAAAACCAGACTGAAATATTGGAAGTGAAAATTTCAATAAGTTAAATAAAAGACTCTGCACAAAGCCCAAACCATAAAATGTACCAAGAGAAAGGCAGAATATCAGGGTTTGAAGCAAGGAAAGGGACAGTAGCATTTAACGACAAAGATAAATGGGTAAGAACATAAGAACATCAGAGATATATAAGATTCTGTAAAGGGGCAAAAACTACAAACTCGAAGCACAGAAGAGGAAATTTTTTTTCATACTAAAAAGAATAGAAAATATTTTAAAATCATAGCAGAAAGCTTTTCAAATCTAGGGGAAGTTATGGCCATCCATAATGGAGAGGCATTTATGACAGTCAACATGAGATGATAAAAACTCTCCCATGTTGCATTTTAGCTTAAAACCTAACTTTACAGAAGAAAAGGAAGCATATTTAAAGCTGCACAGAGAAAGACTCATCACAGGCCCTTCAAACTCACAGGTTTCTCAGTAGAAACTTAAAAAACCAAGAAGGCATGGAATGTTTTTCATTCCTTAATCCAGACAGCTACATACACACAGTTGTGAGGATTGGCCAGAGACTCAGGTACCAGTTTTATTAATCTTCCTACTCCCTCCTTCTAGCCCACAGCACTAACCTGAGAATCACTGTAAAGTAGGCAAAGGTAATCTCATATGATGCTAGCAGTTGGTGCTGATGGAGCAGTTGGTGGAGATCTTTTAGATTTTTATTTATTTTGCAGTGCTAAGGATAGAAACCAGGGTCTAGGACATGCCAGTCAATTATTCTACCCTGGAACTACATCCCAACCCTCACATCTCTTAAACTGTGCAAAACAGAAAGGTAAAACACTGCTCCACACCTAAGATTGGAAATATACTCCAGGTCAGGCAGAGCTACATAGAGAAACCCTGTTTTGAACCGCCCCTAACCACCACAAAAAAAAAAAAAAAAAAGATATCTACCCACTGGTCAGAAGAGGGCAGGAGAGGACAGAAAATAGTATATATGAAGGGAAAAAAAGATTGTGTGTGTCTGTGTGTGTGTGTGTGTATATATATATATATATATATATGAAATTTTTTAGCCTGCAGTTGTATAAGTCCTATCAAATAAATACAACTATGCATCCATCACTACAGTCAGTAAAACATTTTCATCACCCTAGAAAAGTTCCATTTTAAAAAAAAATTTTTATGTTTTTATTTTATATCTATGTGTTTTGCCTACATGTGTGCCTGTCCACCTACATGCCTGGTGCCTGAGGAGATTAGAGAAAGATATCAGATTCCCTGGAACTGGAGTTACAGATGTTTATGAGCCATCATGTGGGGGTTGGAAATCAAACCTGGAGCTTCTGGGAAGAGCAATTGTTATGGGGAGTCTACCAGAGATTACCACTCAGGCACAGTTGATAGACAGTTGAAAATCTTTACTTCAGCTGGCTGGGATCACACTCAGGTATTCAGGGACCCAATGTAGACCCAAGTGTCCAGAGCATTGGGTGTTTGAAGGCAAAAACCACATCAGGGGAATTTGCAGAAGCAAGTAGTTTGACAGTAGCTTAGATAAGCAGTTAGCTGTAGGGGGTTCTGCATAAGCAAGCAGTTTATCAGAAGCTAAGATAATCTAGCTGGGGCATCTTGACCTCAGGATTCCTAGAATAGTTTGGTAATTTTCCATGGGACTGATCCATCAAAGAGATCAAATTCTAATTAAACCTGAAATGGCCTCAGCAAGAACACAGGATGGAGGAACCGATGCACTCTCTTTCCTTGTCATGCAGTAAGTACTCTTAACCACTGATTTATCTCTCCAGCATCCACTCATGAATTTTTAATAGCCCTATTCCTAACCCTTGGCAACCACTTACCTTTTTTAAAAAATTACTTATCTGTTTTACTCTTTTTAAAAGTAGCATAGAAATGGAATCAAGCAATGTGCATTCATCCAAACATGTACTTTGTTTCTCTGGATGAAAACGCCAAGGACTGAGACAGCTGGGGTTGTGGCACAATGCTTAATTTTATTAAGAACAGCCAAATTCTTTTCTACCATGATTTCACCATTTGACAGTCACCAGCAGTGTGTGAACCCTCTTGGTTCTTTGCATTCTAGTTCTTAGGAGTGTCAAGAGTTTTATTTTTGGCAATTCTAGCAGGTATGTAGTGGCTTCTCATTTTTATTCTAATTTCCATTTAATACAAGTAATTCTCTCCTTAATAAATTTTTTTTTAAAGATACACTATTTCAAAGCATTGGGACAGTTTTAGGGAAAATACAGCCAGGATCTTTGGTGGAAAATTTGGTGAGAAGAGTTCTCTAGACCACAGAAGTAGGTACTTCTTCCCTCTGGTCCAAAAAGGTCAGGGAGGGGTCATAAAATGGTGTGTGCCCACCCTCACCAGTTAGTCTCCAGAGTTCGCATGTACTGCTGTTGACAGTATTGTCCCGAAGCATTTCCCTTTGAATCTATTTGGCTACTACATTGTGACACTTGATTCCCCCCCAAATGAACCATGTGAACCGCTTTAACGTCAAACTTAACAAATGTTATAAAACCCTCCTCTGCCAAACTATAAGAACAGAACAGAAGAGAACCACCCAAACCCAGTTAGTTACTGTTGCAGGATTCCTTGCTACATCGATTTTTCTGGGATTAACTTCAGAGCTAGTATGAGAACTGTGGGCAGCTGAGCTAGGAAAAATCCACTTCTTCCTAGTCCCTGATTTTGTGATGCTGACAGGCAGAGGCTTTGTGTGTTGGGGGGCTACAGCGGCAGGTCCGTTACTTCTCCCTAGGGCTGAAGCTGCTCAGCCGCAGCACTGCGCAAATCTTCTGGGGTTGAGGCTGCAGTGTCCCCCCAAAGACATATTCCAGCCCGAGGTCCTGGCTTCCTTCTGGTAGGTGAAACCGAAAGGTCCTGAGGAGGGTGGCAAACATCAGGAAGAGCTCCATTCGAGCAAGCTGTTCCCCAGGGCACACCCGATGCCCTGAAAGCAGAGGGAAAGGTCAGAGGGTAACAGGGACCCTGTCTGTCCCCTTATGTCTCCACTCTAGGAGCCAGAATTTTGCCTGGATACCTGCAGAGAAGGGCAGGAAGGCCTCATTGGCCATGAAGTTTCCGTCCTTGTCTAGGAAATGGCCAGGGTTGAACTGATGAGGGCTCTCCCAGTACTCCGGGTCGTACAGCACAGAGGCCAGATTGGGCAAGATGATGGTACCCTGCAGAGAAGAGCTGGTGTAGCTCACCAAGGCTCAGACTTCACAATACCCAGCCTCGCCCTGGGGCTAAAGCAACTCTAGTATGTGGCTGGGAGTGAGCAGGGAACCCAGGATCCATGGAGATTTAGCAGGCAGACCCTCCTCCCTCTAGGCTCACACCAATTAAGGAGCTGGATTCATGATAGCCCACGACTGAAAAAGGAAAAAATGGGGGAAAAAAAAAAAAGGAGGAAAGAAAGATCAAGTGTTAGAAGACAGAAAATGTAGAGCCAGAGATGGAAACTTGACTGGTTGGTACTGGGGGGAGGAGACAATGAGCTATGTCCTCACCTTGCCAAGCTCTCACCCCAGTGCCAGCTCTGTCTCACAAGTGAAGTGAATGAGTGGTTGGAAAGAGAATCACACTGAGTAAGTGGGAGCAGGAAGGGCCAAAGGCTTCCTGCCAAATGACCTATGCTTCTTTCCACGTGGACCCAGGGAAAAAGAGAAACGACACTAGCAGCTAGAGATATAGCTCAGTGATTCAGCACTTGCCTAGCATTCGTGGCCTGAGTTTAACCCTGCACTCCTGGCATAGGAAGGAGGGAGGGAGGGAGAGTGTGAGGGTGAGAAGGGAGGCGATAAAAAGGTCAAAGCAAAGAAAAATAAGTGTTAGTTATGGTCCTGGGACTTAAAACACTCAGCCTCAGGATTCTGGTGTCCAGGATTCAGGATTCCTACCCTACAGGTTATTTAGCAAGTCCGTAGAAGCAGGCCAAATATCCCATGGTAACCAGGACACTGATTGCAGCGTTCTTGGTTTAGACAAAGAAAGCTGTAAGTTTAAAACCAAAGCAAAACAAAAACTGCCGAAGAGTTTGAAGTCTACATCCCAAGCAAAAACTGGAGAGTGCAGAACAGTAGCTCCCAGGAGGTGTGGGCTATTGTCAAGGGTGCTGCACCACCCAGGCTGAAGGGGCAGGCCAGGCTCTAGCCGCTTGGACCAACAAGACACCAAAATCTGCTCCTTCTGAGGCTTTCCGTGGAGGAATTGGGGAGGCGCATGTTTTTACTAGTGCTTGAGTAAGCTACACATTTTCCCATTACCGTGCTGGGAATTCCCTGGGTCCCCGTCTGATGTGTGTGACAGCCCCACCCTCCACTTTTTGTGGTGTTGGGAATAAACCCAGAGCTTCCTTCACATGTGCTAAGCGTGTGCCCCACCACCAAGCCACACCTCAGCCGAATCATCAATTCCTGTTCTTTTGATCATGAGCCTTGGCCTTTAACAGCTGAGTCATCTCTCTAACCCAGCTCAAGGATTCGTTTTGTTATTGTTGTTTCTCAGACAAGGTTTCTCTGTGCAGCCTTGGCAATCCTGGAGTTTGCCCTGTAGGCCAGGCTGGCCTTCAACTCACAGAGATCCACCAACCTCTGCCTCCCAAGTGCTGGCATTAAAGGCTTGCACCACCGCCCCCTGACTCAAAGATTCTTAATAATAACTAGGCGGTGGTGGTGCACGTCTTGATCCTAGTACTTGGGAGGCGGAGACCAGTGGATCTCTGAGTTCGAGGCCAGCCTGGTCTACAGTTCCAAGACAGCCAGAGACAGCTTGAAAAGCATCCGTTACGGTGGACCCATTGCTGTTACTGCCCCTCAGTTGCTGAACCAGTGTGATGAACAATGTCAACTGTCAACTCAACAAAACCTGGAATCACAAGGCTGATGGGCCTCGAGCTTGGCTGGGGGAGGGGTTTGTTGATCCTGTTAATTGAGGCTGTAAGACCTACCCACAGTTGGTAGGGATAACTCCATTCCCTGGGCAAGGGACCCTGGCCTGTGTAAGGGTAGAAGGCGCAGGCTGGGCACTAACATACATTAGTCATTGCTCTCTGTTCCTGACCGTGCGTGCACATAATGTACCTGCTTCCTCATGCTCCTGGTGCCCTGATGTCCCTCAGTGGTGACCAGGGTCCTCTGTGAGATCAAGTGCTCTTAGCCACCGGGCATCTCTCAGCCCCTAGTTTTGGTTTTTGAGATAAGATCTCATATGTAGTCTGGACTTGACTATGTAGCTGAAAGTGACCTTGAACTCCTGATGTGCCTGCCTCTGCTTCCTGAGTTCTGGGATTGCAGGTACGTAATAACCTGACTTTAATTTGTTGGTTTAACAAATTAAACCTAGGTTAAACCTAGGGCCTTGCACATGGTAGAACAATATATGTGTGGACAACAAACACTGGAAAGAGGTAACTTGAAATACCTCGGAACCACAGGAACCTTTCAGGTTATCAGTCTATGGCTGCATTCTGTCATAACCACTGCTTTGAATGCCACAGGTGACTGAGCGAGTGACAGGTGCGATAGTGACAGAAGCTGCAGCAAGTGGCTGTGCTGGGCAGGAGTGCCCTGCAGGTGCTGGCCTGGCACGGGCCTATTCCAGGCTGCTTACCTTGGGCACATAGTAGCCATGCATCCAGGTGGAAGTCACGCACTGCCGCACAGCGCCCACAGCCACGACACTGCTAAGGCGCTGCACCTCATGGAGGACAGCACGGGTGTAGGGCAGTCGCTCTCGATCTTCATAGCAGACGGTCTGCGCAGTGCCCAGCACCTCATCCAGCTCCTGCTGCACTCTCTCTGCAGGTGGCTCCATGAGGGTGTCGGGAAGATGCCTGTGGCCCAGCCTCCCCGCCCCACCCTACTGTACACCTCTATCTGGTTTTCCACCCAGACACAGCTGCTGAAGTACACAGCCCTAGGTTGTAACCCCACACACACCCTGTCACCAGCTGTTCTACGGGAGAGAGAATTTGCTTCTGTGTTTGCTCCTGAAGGGAGAAGTTGTGAGTGGATAAAGGACCCGGATGTGAGTCTCATAGCCTAGGAACTATTGTCTTCATTCGGCATATGAGAAATTCAAGGCTTCACAGGGTAGGTACATTTGCCCTCACAGAACTGGAGCTGGTTGTAGCCAGTTTGTTCCTTGGAGAACTCCAGATAGCTTTGTTCCTCACAGCCGTGACCTTACCTTTAACCCAGGGCCTGACACCTAGTAGGTGCTGAATCATTGAATGAGCAAAGCAACGCCTCCTCCCTCCACCCCCACCCCCCCCCACCCCCGTTACCAGTTCTAAGAGAAAGAATGAATTCCCAAGGTCATGCAGCAAGTCATAGGCTGGGACTGAAATGACCCCTCCATCACAGAGATGAGTACAGGGCCCTCCCCATCCCCATAGAACAGAGTGATGGGCACATGGTGCCTAAAGCTAAAGGCCCCCTTGAAACAGACTGAAGAAGTTAGACTGGGTATCACTGAGAGCGCCTACCCTGGATGGCTCTGTGATGGACCAGGTATATGAGTGCCCAGTGCAGTGTGGTGGCCGTGGTGTCGGTGCCTCCCAGAAACAGATCAATCACCACTTGGATCAGGTTCTCCTCATTGAATGTGGAAACAGGGTCATCCATGGCCTGATGGGGCGGGGGAAGGAAGAGCTCTGGTTCTACGGGCCCTTCTGACACAGCCCCGCTGTCTTCCTAAGGTCTGACTTGTCCCAGGACTTGTAGGATCAGAGATTCCTTGAGGGTGAGACCCCCTGGCTGAGTCCCAGGACTGGGTTAGCTTCAACAGGAGATGGCTGTGGAGTTCTGCCCCCTGAATGCATGCCCTCTGCTTCCCAGCCTACCATCTATAGAGAAGCCCGCTCTGACCTGGAGAGACCCTTTCGTAACCCAAGTTTCAAGGTGCCCAAAGGTTTGCAGAACGAGTCAAACAGGAGAAACAGGGCTCATGGCTGAGAAGTGAGGTACAACCCAGGAGTACAGCCCCTCCACCCCTGAGCTCCAGGCTAACCTTGGTGATTTGTGACAGGTAGCAGCTGATGAAATCCTTGGGGGCCTCAGCTGCTCTGAGCTTGTGCCTGATGATTTCATGATGGACGTAGCCCCTCACAGCCTCATGGCACTGAAATATCTTCTGGTGGGGTCCTGAGAGGTAGCGGAAGGCCCAGGGAAACACGTCGTACAGCTATGGAGAAAATGGCCCACTCAGGACTTACTCAGGCACCAGTCAGGACAGCTCAGTGCTGTACTGGAGGTTCCAAAATAGGTTGGGCCTCTGATTTAAGAAGCTCAGGGCTGGCTTTTGTGTGGCGAGACAAAAATTGTATGGACAGACCTAAGAGCCTAAGAGAACCAGAATCAGACCCAGCCACACCTCCTGCCCATATTTTGCCATCCCAGCCAGATCCTGGCTGAGGCTTCTTCCTAAACCGAATCCAGACATTCCCATGGCCTGCACACCAGCCTCCCCAAAAGCAGATTACCCGGCGCCAAGTAGTGCTGACAAAGGCTAGGCCGAGGTTGATGGCTTGAATTATTTCCAGGAAGAAGGGCTCCTCTGAGAGGAAGTGATGGCCAAACACCAGGGCTCCAATAATTCTTGTTGTGGATCGGACAATGTGGACCTGGGGGTTGAAGGCTTTCCCTGTGAGGAAATGGAGGACCGAGTGTGAGGAGACACAAAGAGCTCTGTGTCAGGACTCATCCAGCCTCAAACTCCGCCATTTCTCTAGTAATTCATTCTCATTCCTCACTCAAGTCCGCCAGGTGCTCCCAACACCTTCTGTGAGCCACGCTCTAGCAAAGATGCTGTGAGAGGCTCATTAGACACAGAACATGGTGCAGACATGTTGCTGTTGGGAAAGACTAGTCATCCCTAGGGTTCAGGGAGAACTCAAGATAGGTAAGGCTGAAAGGGTAAGTATTGGTTCCCACAGGGAAGAAAGGGTTGGGGCCAGTGAGACCTGGAAGGAAAATCAATGTGTGCACAAGGCTGGAAGTATAAAAAGCCCTAAGTGTTAACTGAGGCCACATCCTGAACTACAGAGCACACCTTCAGGAAGGTCCAACTATGTTTCCAAATGCTGCTTCCAGTGCCCTGAGATCTGGGTACCGCCCTGCAGTGGGTATTGTCATAATGTTGAACTGTCTCCTGTAAGCTTGTGACGATAAGGAATAATCCCAGTTATCCCTGATTGGCTGATTAAAAGGCCTACACCCAGGCAGTGCAGAAGTGAGGTGCAGGGCTGGGTCCTTCGGCTTTGGGGAGAGAGACAGGTACTGGAGAGGAAGGAAGCAGAGAGCCTCAGTGGGTTAGTATGGAGAAGAGCCCAAGGCCAGATCATAGTGGGTGGAGGAGAGCAGCCCAGATGAAGAACATTAGCAAGTATTTTGAGATTAAGGACAGGAAGTAGCCCGGATAGAAATTATTAGAGCAGATGGCGTGGGGTGGGGGCTTAGGAGGGAAATTGTCTTTAATAGATAGCAGGTTAGATAATACTGCCATAATAATTATAGGTATTTAATAATAAACATTTTTAGCCCATACTTTTAAATTATCTACAACACACTTCCTTAGGCATTTTTAAGTCTGGGTCCACCAACCGGGGGAACTCCAGTCAAAACCATTAGTAATGTTCCTAGGCTTCAGGGACACACAACCCCACCTAGCCTGAGACGGTCCTATATCTCTGTTGGGATATGCTTGAGTGTGAAGGAGCACAGGGACAGGGCAGGCTTGCCCTGGCCCACCTCCTCTCACCTTGCTCCTGGTGGAACACCTTAGCCAGCTCTGCTGCCTCGTTTTGCAGTTGCAACTCCAGCATCTGCTTGCCAAGGCCCAGCTCTCGCAGAGTCATTAGACAGAAGCGTCTCTGTTGGCGCCATGTGTGCCCATTGCTGCAGATGACACCTGAGTCCAAGGATAAAGAGGATGATCCCCATCCGCACCCCTCAGGCTGCCGCTCTGACCAAGAGGGGCACTGTGGGGTGGCAGTCATTAAGCCTAGTGTTCTTAGGTTGTTTCAGATATGTCTTACCTCTCCAGTCTGATTCTGTCCCAAATCGCCTCAGAAATGGAGGAGGAAATTAGGGAGGAGAGATGAAGGGGCCTACAAGGAGGGCAGGAGGGACAAGGCATTTTCTGAGCTGGCACAGACATGGCCCTCTCAGAGATTCTGGATGGCTTATTCCCCAACATCTGGGGAAATAAAAGCAGTTTCTCATCTAAAGATGGGCAACTGAAAGTCAGAACATGAAGCTGACTTGCTGAAGGCCATGAAGCCAGGGAGGGCTGATCTGGGCTTTCTTTCGGGTCTTTTTAGCATCTCCCCTCACATGGAGAGGTTTAAGAACATCTTTCCGGCACAGCCCTGTCTGTTTACAGTTTTCAACAATCCTTGCCATCTAGGGTGCAGTAATGTCCAGCCAGTTTCCCTCCATCATATGAAGGGTGAACTCACCTTTTTCTCCAAACAGGTCTTGGAAGAACGGAGTGAGGGGCCTCCCTGAGAACTGCTCTGAGTTGGAGACCAGTGCTTCCTTCACTGCCTGGAAACCACTCAGCACCACGATGGGTGTGGACCCCAACCACACGGTGAACACACTGCCGTGAGTCTGAGCCAGCTGTGGAGAGGCCAGGGGTCCCACGGTATGCATGGGTCCCCTGGCCCCACCTACTGAGATTGTCCTTCCTTCCTGCACCCAATACTCAGCTTCTGATGTAACCCCTTGGAGCACTCACCAGCTCCCCAGCCATCCAGCCCAGGGTCACAGACTCCATGGGCATTTAGAGGAATCAGGGCTGAACACTCAGTCCTCACTACGCATTCTAGTATTGAATGCGATATAAAGGCAGTTCCTTGGGTGGGCTTCCCGTGTATTGCCTGAAACCCCCATTCTCCCACCCTGCTTGCTGCTCAGTCTTTATACCCCATTTTTATAACCCCTGAATGCCCCTGCATTTGCAAGGTGAGGAAACTGAGGCTTGAAGCCTTAGAGCTGGCAAGTGACAAGACTAGGCCCTCCGCATTCCCACTGCATTCCAGTGTCCCTAAGCTGAGAAGACAGAGTTCTTCTGTCTGTCCCTTTAGGGCCCCATGTCTGAGCTCCCGCTGCATACCTGGAGTAGCATAGTTGGGTGCAGCTGAAAATTCAGTTGCCATAAATTCCCAAGGAGGGGTAAAGGGAATGGGCCAGGAGGAAGGTGGCTCCTTTTCCAGAAGAAGGCAGCAAGCTTCAGGAGTAGGAAGGAGCCAGCCAGGAAAGCCATCCCACTGAACAGAGAGAACATTTCTGTGGTCCTGTGCCTCCTCCTCTTCCCTTTGCTCCCCAGTCACAAATCGGGCCACCTTACTGCTGTTTACTCTGGCTTTTATGCTCTCAGGCTGCAGCAGAGTAAATCCACTCAGTCACACTACTCACACAGGAGCCATGCCACTCGGCAGGGCTGCAGGGCTTTAGCAGGGGACAAGTTGCAACATCCTGCTACACGAACCCCAGCCTTACTGCTGGCCCACAGTTCCATCTTGGGGAGGCTCCACTCAGCCTCTGCCCAAGTGGTCTGGTAACTGACTAGGTTAGCCGAAAGGATGGAGGCAGTAACGGTTAATGGCAGCATCTCCTCTGGGGACAAACTGTTCCATCAAGATGTGACTAAGGCTGGCCTCCAAGCCTGCTCTCCACCCAGGTGCACAGCAACTTCTCCTGAATCTCCAGCCTGCCAGTCTCCACGGGTGCTGCCCTCTGCTCAGCACGGATGGCTTCTTTACCTGTCCTGGATCCCACATCTGCCAGAAGTCATGTCCAGAGACTTTAGTGTTTGACTGCTTGGGAGTAGACTTCTACGGTCCTCTTGCCTCTGTTTCTCATGTGTGATGGAGATACACACTCACTTTAGCCAACCCCTTTTCAGAACTGTCACATCTGAGCCCAGAAACAGAGCAATGCCACCCTCCAACTGGGAAAACTGAGGATAACTTAGTCAAGAGACTATTGGCAAAGAGGTGTGGACAGGGTAGGGTATCCACAGCGGGAGTCCCTGCCGCTCCAGGTTCTGTCTGAGCAGATGGAAGGCCCTGCCACCTCTGTCTGGAGGTAGACAGTGGTGGTGGCTGCACGACGATACGGATGCCCTTACTGCCACTGTCTCGCGTTTAAGCATGCTAAATGTCATGGTATGCATCGTGTGGATCCATTTCTAGCAATATTTTTTATTCTTCTTGAGAATGTCATACAAACATACTTTTAAAAGCATATCTACCCCTATTCACAACTTCCAACTCCTTCTGTACCCCTAAACACATCCCCCCAGACTTCATGTCCTTTTAAAAATGTTTTTTTTAATTAACTTACTATATCCAATTAGTGATGCTCATATGTGCACAGATGTGGGACAGCCACTGGAGCATAGGTGAGTGGTCCTGCTCCCACAGAAATGTTTGTCCTTCCCCAGCAGCCATCAGCTGCCACTAATTCCTCAACTACAGGTGAGGCTTCCTGAGCCTCTACCCTATCCATGCTGGCATGGCTTGATGGTGTGCAGGTAACCACCGCTGTGATGAGTTCATGAGTGCAACAGCTACACATGTCTAGAAGACAGCATCATCCCGGCTCTCTGGCTCTTAAAATCTTTCCATCCTCTCTTCTACAGTGTTCCCCGAGCCCTGAGGAGCGAGGGAAGGATGGTAACAGATGTCCCATTTAGGGCTGGGCACTCAGCAGTCACTTGTTCTTAGCACTTGGGTCAGTTGTGAGCCTTTGCATTAACTACTGCCCACTAGGGGACGGGAAAAGATTCTCTGACTAATGTGTTTTTGCTTTATTTTGAGAAGGGACCTCAGATAGCCCAGACTGTCCTCAAACTTGATATGTGGGGGAAGATGACCCTCCTTCCACCAAGTGCAGGAATTACAAGTGTATGCCACCCTGTCCAGTTTTTACTACTATTTTTGTTTCTTTTTGAAACAAAGTATGTAGCCTAGACTGGCCTCAAACTCTCAATAGCTGAAGCTGGCCTTGAACTCCTGATCTGCTTGCCTCTACCTCCCATATTTTGGGATTATACAAAGTGCTACCATAGCAGGCTTTGTACCACAATTTTCAAAAGGTCAGGAGGTCAAACTAGGAGGAAGCTGGAGCCCCTTAGAGGAGTAGACTTATAGACAAACCCATGCAGGTTCCTGTGCCCAAGACATACCTAGTCTCTCCACCTCTAGGGGTCTGTCTCCAGGTTCTCCAATTGGATGTAGAGCAAATGTTCAGGTTGCTGGTCTACTGGGAAGTGAGCTGAGCGGAGACAGTGGGTACAATTAACTGGTTTCCATGGACTAAGCTGCCTTTCTTCTAGGGAGTCCTGCTTCTACTTCCCCAAAAATGTTTCTTGATAGACTACAGGTCTTAGCTGGCTGTGGTGGGCTCACACTTGGGAGGCTGAGGCAGGAAGATTGTGAACTGGAGGCTAGGCTGAGCTATGCTGAACGCCTTTTCAAAAACAAAACAAGGAAGAAACTTCCTCTCTCTGAGGCTTTCCTTCTCCGATTTCATCAGAGTTTACCCACCACTTCCACACAACAGCCTGTTTCCCACAGTACCCCTGGCTTCACTGGGACTGATCTCATGGCTCTGTCATGCCTTCCTTGTCCACCTGATTTTCACAACATGGCCAGCTCAAGGGATGAGACTAGGTTTTCCTTTCTCTGGGTTTCTGGTTCAGAGGTTTCTCAGCTTTGAATTGAGTGACACACATTGAGTGAGGAAGGACCTGGTAGTCCATGAATCCCTGTCCCTCAGTGCACTACTCTTCTGCATGAGTTCATGATGATCCTTTCATATAAGAACTTCCTCCTGAGCCAGGCACTGTGGTGCTCACCTTTAATCCCAGAACTTGGGGGGCAGAGGCAGGTAGATCTCTGAGTTGAGACCAGCCTGGTCCACATACAGAGCAAGTTCCAGGACAGCCAGAGCTATACAAAGAAACCCTGTCTTAAGAAAGAAAAAAAAAAAAAACTAATAGAACCTCCCCCTGTCACCACTCCAAAGACAAAGAGAGTCCCTTGAGTGAGACCAAGACTTGTTCTCAACTGTAGTATTTTGTCATGGTCCAGTAAATAGTACCAGCATTCATTTGAACTTTTATGTTGGCAGTTTGGGGTGTCATAAGGGGTGCTGATGGTGGGTATCACAGTTTCATCAGAGGCTTCGGTGTAAATGAGGATGTCCATTCAACAGCTGAGGTGATGACTGGGGCTCCAGAGAGTGGGGTGAGATAGAAAATGGCTCTGTCATATGTCTGCATGTTCCACCTGGCACCATCTATATGGAGCAGGCGTGTTTCTCAGAGCCTTCTCAAATCAGATGTAACCTTTAAAGGCTTTTCTTTAAGATGGAAAAACAGATCACTCTATTGGGAAACATGTCTGCCCAACCTTCCCAAGTAGACTGATCTTTGGCAGGCTTCCTCCCTCCCTTGCCCAAGGGTTACTACATTCTGGCTGCTGGGAAACATGTCTGCCCAACCCTCTCAAGTGTGTTGACCTTTGACAGGCTTCCTCCCACCCTTGCCCAAAGATCACAGTGTTCTGGCTGCTTAGGACAGGACTCGGTTTCTAAAACACAGACACACCCAGAACACTGGGGCACCATCTTTTAAAGATGGCAGGTGATAGGGACATGAAAGCCCCAGGAACAAAAGCCTTTATTTCTCAGCCTCAGTGACTGAGCAGTGGTCACAGGTTCTCTTTGAAATGACTCCCCATGTAGCACATGGCTGACCTTGGTCTAGCTGCCAGCGTGTTGTTCCAGGCCCTTGGTGGACTTCTCAGAGTCAGCTATCACTGCTACCCAGGCCATGGGGCTGTTTCCTTTTTAGAATTCTGGAACAAGAATGGACAAAATACAGTCTCCCATGCCATTACTCTAAAACCTGTAGTAAACCAACATGCCCTTTCTAAGGCATCCACATGGATTTCTAAAGTACTTCTTGAAGCACTGGGAAAGATGTTTCTCACGGCAAGGTGAGGTCACTCGTAAGAGGTGGGAAGGCTGTAATTCAAACCCAGGTCTTCTGTCACCAATTCCGTGTTCTCTTTTCATGGCTGCCTCCAGCTGGGGCAGGAGAGGCTCTGAACCAACACTGGTAAAGGAAACTCCTGAAGGAGATGTGGAGGACCCCAGAGCTTTCCATGCCTGTGAGTTCTAATCCAGCTACAGAAGATTAGACTCTCCTAGGCTGCTGCCTGCCTCCCGTGGGTAGCTACATCCATAGTCCCTCTCCCAGTGCAGGGAAAGTAGATGGCCCTGGGGGTTCTGGGAATGGCCACTCCTTCCTCTCTGCCTACAGACTCAGTCAAGCAAGGGCCCTTTCCATGCTCTAAATAACAGTGGTTATGGTGGATTTCAGCATCAGCCACGGCACTAGCATGCTGCTTCTCTCTAAAGATAGCCTCTCATTATAGAGGCCACTGCAGCCCAGTCCCCCACCAAGAGGGAAGAGGATCGAGAGAGGGGACATAAAGGCAGACAGATAGGCAGAGATCCCTGTGCTGACCTCACACACACAAAGACGAGGTATTTGTGTTTCATCTGGATAATGTGAGCCAGTGCTTCTCCTGGGCCACAGGAACAAATACAAGTGTGGCCTGATTCCTCTGGCTCCAGTGTGAAGTCTCCAGAAGGGAGAAGCCATTTCTGGAGAAGGTTTGGAGACCTAAGGATTCCTGACTTAAGAAAGGACCGTATCCAGCTTGTGGACTTCACTGTCAGTTCTTTCTCTCCCTCTCAACACACTCAGAAACACTGGCACTGAGTGTGCAGTTGGGCAGTCTGAGAACATGCCATAAAGCCTGCCAGCCTGCCATGACTTCAGTGCTGAGAACCTACAGGGCATTTCAGTGGAATTTCAAACTCAAGTCTTGAAGAAAGGGGGCTAAGATAACAAAAGACTTCTGCATCATACTAAGCTCCAAGGTGTATGAGCTCAGGGCTCAAAATAAAATGTCCCATCTGAAAGGTGTGGAGATGAGTCACCAGCATCCTCATCAGCCATAGTCAATCCCTCCCAGTACTTCCCACTGCTAAAGAATCCCAGGGCTTGAGGGCTGGAGAGATGACTCAGCAGTTACAAATACTTTCCCAGAGGGCCAGAGTTCAATTCTCAGTACCCATATAGGGCAGCTTACAATTGCCCTAACTCTGGAGGCTCTGACACCCTCTTCCAGTCTCACTGGGCACCCCCACATATAATCAGAGAGAGAGAGAGAATTGGCTATACTGTAGGCAGGTTTTAAAATATTAAATATAGCTAAGATAATCAAAAGGAAAGATCCAAAATCTTACCAAGGACAAGGGAAACAAGCCGAGATAAATGCACAGTGTGCTGCGGAGCTCCTGAACTTGAGGAGCTTGGGAAGCAGAGACTTTTCCTGGAATCAGACTCTGCAAATGAATAGGACTACCACAAGACAGACACACCACAGGTTCCTGGTGGGGGTGGGGAGCTAAGCACTGATGACTTCCTGTAAGGACAACATGGTTTGGGTGAGGTGGTCTCAGGGCAGGATGTGATCATGGCGTCCATCTTCCCAAGATGTCGTTTCCTTCAGCCAAACATGGCTTTGCCGAGCTAAATATGAATGCCAGTAAAAAGAGTATACCAGTACACATGGCTTCCCTGTGGGGAAGGATAAGCATAGAGGTATTTTTACCTCCTGCGCCAAACAATAGCTGGCACTTATTGGATGCTCAGTAAATATTTTTCAGGGGTGGGGGAGAAAGAACATAGTAGGGGGCTAGAGTCCGGAATATGGGAAGCTATCAGGGAAGAGGGTGGTGGAATGAGAGATCAGGCAGATGAGTCTCCTGAGGACTAGAGGGAAGCACAGTGCGATGAGGCTGGGGTGAGGCCCCAACACACACTGCTTCTCAGCAGTGGTCAGAGTAGCCCCAGGCAGTGGTCTGCTAGCTACTGTCAAGGGCATAAAAATGAGCCAGAGCTCTGTCCCCAAACCTTGACACCAACTGTTCTGGGCAAAATCAGTAAATTCACCCCAACTATTATGTATCCACAGGCACTGGACAATACAGGGGCGGTCTTGACTAGGTGATGGGCTCCCCTTCAGGAAGATGCTATGGGGACCCCATTCTCATCCGGCGGCAGCTAGCTAAGCTCTCCCAAGATGAATCCAACTGAGGGGGGGGGGGGAGGTGGTTACCTGAGCCAAGGGTGACACTGTGCCCAGGAGAGAGGAAGATTCTGGGTACAGAGAACATTCCAGGGAAAAAGGGTGAGGGACCTGTCCCCCTTCCTCCTTCCTGGAAGGGCACAGTTCTGACCTTAAGTGAGCTCAGCAAGATACAGGCTTTGCAGGCATATATACTAACTCACATCAGTCATGTTTAGAGGAAGACGGAACTGTGGACAACACCTAGTCTAGCACTGGCTCCTGATTACTGAGATCCTGAGAAAAGTGAACAGGCTAGACTTTGAGGCTGGTCAGGTGTGATTTCTGTGGGATTCGCTGTCTGCTGGAAGTACAGCTGAAATGACATCATCATCGGTTTTACATTATTCAAGTCCTACTAGTAAAATAGTTGAGAAACTTCAGTACGTTCAGCACAAAAAATGTTCTTGACAAAGTTTAACAAACAGGGTTTGTACAAATCTGCCAGCAGAACCTCCACAGATTGCTGGCCCGGATACATCCCGCTCAACATTTCACTCCCTTCCTGGATCACACTGTCCAGAACAGAGGCTGGGAAAGTGAGCTGTGTTCATGAATGGCTGAGTGAGCAGAACCTTATCCATTCGTCATGGATCATGGCTGAGAGCATGACCTCACTGTTACATGATAGCCAAATAACTCAGATACACACAGAAATTGCCTTAAAAATATCACACTTAGCAAGGAATGGTGGTGCATGCCTTTAACCCCAGCACTGAGGGACTGAGGTGGCCAATCTCTATGAATTCAAAGCCAGCCTTGTCTACATAGATACTACTGGCCAGCCAAGGCTATATAATGGGAACTTGTCTCAAAACAAAGAAACAAAAAACCCATATCAAATGTAAAGACAAGCAAAAAAGTGAAGCTGAAACCCCTTCATTGACCAACAACACTGGACTGGGCACACAGGGAGCAGTAACTCTTCTCAATAGCTATCTCTCCGCTATTGAGAAGAGATATCTCTAAGATTTTGCTTCTTGGTCCCAACAATCCAAATGCTCTCCTCTGCTTTATTTTTCCTTCTTGGCTTCTATTAACCTATTATACTGGGCAACTGTCCCTTATGATTTTGAGACAGTAAAATACTTGGCCAACCAGTATTTCTTTTTTTCCAGTTTATCTGATGGTTCAGGACACTGAGACAGTTTAGGGGCTGTGACTGTAATATGAAAAGGGAAGACAGGGGGCCTAAGTCAGGGCAGACAAGCAGAAGGCGTGGTAGCAATACAGCCTCTGTGACTGCATCTAGAAAAGGGCGTGTGGGTTAGCTCAGTGGTGCATCATTTTTCTGGCATGTGAGAGGCCTATTAACACATACATACATGCATGCACACACACACAATATTGTGAAAGGTCTCAGTCTATTTGTCATTTGTATATAGGGAGGCCACTGATTTTGTGTGTTAATTTTGTATCCTGCTACTTTGCTGAAAGTGTTTATCAACTGTAGAAGTTTACTGGTGGAATTTTTAGGGTCGTTTATGTATAAAATTGTACAACTGCAAACAAAGCAATATTTACTTCCTCCTCCTTCCCTATTTGTATCCCCCCCCATCTCCTTCAGTAGTCTTACTGTTCTAGCTAAGACTTCAAGTACTAGAATAGGTATGGAAAGAGTGGGCATCCTTGTCTTGTTCCTGATTTTAGTGGAAATGCGTTGAATTTTTCTTTATGAGGGCTTACTGTAAACTGCCTTTATTATGTTCAGGTATGTCCCTTGTATATCCAGAATTTTTATAATGAAGAGGTGTTGAATTCTGACCAAAGGTATTTTCTGCATCCAATGAGATGATCACATGGTTTTTGTTTTTGTCTTTCAGTATATTTATGTGGTGGATTACACTTACCAATTTATGTATGTTGAACCATCTTTGCATCTCTAGAATGAAGCCTAGATGATCATGGTGGATGATATTTTTGGATGTGTTCTTGTATTCAATTTGTAAGTATTTTATTGAGAAAAAAATGTTTTTAAAGATTTGTTTATTTTTTATGTATATAGGGTTCTGCCTGCATGTATGCCTGCAGGCCAGAAAAGGATGTGTCATTATAGATGGCTCATACACCATGTGTTACTGGGAATTGAAGTCAGGACCTCTGGAAGAGCAGCCAGTGCTCTTAACCTCTGAGCCATCTCTCCAGCCCTTATTGAGAAATTTTGCATCTATGTTCATAAGGAAATTTTTTTTGTGTTTTTTTCTTTGTTGTATCTTTGTGTGGTATCAGGATGACTATGGCCTCATAAAACAAATTAGCCAATACTCCTTCTGTTTCTGTTTTGCAGAATATTTTGAGGAATGATGGTGTTAATTATTCTTTCAATGTCTGGTAGAATTGTGTGTTCAATCTGTCTGGCCCCGGGCTTTTTTTGGTTGACTTTTAATTATTGCTTCTATTTCACTAGGGGTTATCAGTCTGTTTAAATTGCTTATCTGATATTGATTTAACATTGGTAGGTGGGATGTATCAAAAATTATTCTGTTTCTTTCAAGTTTTCCAATTTTCTGGAATACAGATTTTTTAGGTATGTCCTATGGTTCTCTTAATTTCCTCATTGTCTGTTACGTCTCCCTTTTCATCTCTAAAATTTTATTAATTTAGATCTTCTCTATCTTTTAGTTAATTTAGGTAAGGGTTTATCAACCTTATTTTCTCAAGGGACCAACTTTCCTTTTTTTTTTTTTTTTGGTGTTGTCTGTTTCTGTTTTATAGATTTCAGCCCTGTTTGATTATTTCTTGCCACCCACTCCTTTAGGGTATTATTATTGTTGTTCTAAAGCCTTCAGGTGTGCAAGAAGTTGCTGACAGAAGATCTCTCCTTTTTAATAAAAATGTAGGCAGAGTGCTGTATGAACTTGCCTTTTAGAACTGATTTCACTGAGTCCCATAGGTTTTAGTATGTTTTTTTCATTCAATTTTAAATGTTTTTAACTTCTCATTTCTGTCTGTACTAACTTTTCACTCAGTAGAGCACCGTTCTGTTTCCATGAGTGTGTGTGCTTTCTGCTGTTTCTGATACCCAGCTTTAATTGTGGTGCATGGGATGCAGAGTTATTTGAATTTTCTTATATCTGTTGAGACTTGTTTTGTGTCTGAGTATGCAGTCAATTTGGGGAAAGTTCCATAAACCACTAAGGAGAAGGTATATTCTTTGATGTTTGGGTGAAATGTTCTGTAAGTATCTGCTAGGTTTATTTTGTTTGTGTCATTTAACTGCAGCATTTCTCTGTTCAGTTTCTTCTGGATGACCTGCCTTTGGTGGAGCAGGGTCTGAAAATTGCCCTCTGTCACAGGGTGATTTTTTTAAAACATAAAATTAGCTGTAACAGTTTCCTTTTTGGTCTAGGATTATTGCTTGTGTTTTCTTAGGTGTAGTTAATCTTTTCAGATTGAATTTTTCTGTCTAGCACCTTCTGTAGAGCTAGATTGGCAGACAGATACTGTATAAATTTGTTTTTGTTTTTTTGTTATCATAGAAGGTATTTCTTTGTCCATCTATGTGATTGAAAGCTTTGCTGAGTAGAGTAGTCTGGACTGGCATCTGTACTCTGACAGTTTGTAGGACATCTGTCCAGGTCCTTCTGGCTTTTAGTCTCCATGGAGAAGTCAGGTGTTATTCTAATAAGTTTGCTTTTTTGTTATTTGGTTTTTTACCCCTTGCACTTTCTCATGCTCTTTCTTTGTTCAGCATGTGTAGTGTTTGATTATGTTATAGGGAATTTCCTTTCTGGTTCTATTTGGTATTCTGTATGCTTTTTGTACATTGATAGGCACCTCCTCCTTTAGGTTAGGAAATTTTTCTATAATTTTGTTAAAATATTTTCTGTGCTTCTGACTTTTCCTCTATTACTAATACTCCTAGATTTGGCCTTTCACAGCATCCCAATTTCCTGGATTCTTAGGTTCAACTTTTCTTTGATTGCCATATCCACTTCTACCTTGTCTTTAATGCCTGAGATTCTTTCTTCTATACCTTGTATTCTGTTGTCAAGGCTTATCTCTGAGGTTTTTGTTCAACATTCCAAATTTATCATTAAAAGTTTTATCTCAGCTTTTGATTCTCAGTTTAGTGATTCTATTTTTACTTTCATGTCTTGAACTCTTCATCATTTCATTCCATTGTGTTTTCACAAACTTCATATTTATTCATACTCCTTTTAAGGTCTCTGGACATATTCACAATGTCTTGTACTTCAACTCTTAACTGCATTTCTCATGCAGTAGGTTGCTGGGTTCCAGTAGATATATCATCTTGGGGTTTGTAATTGTGCTTTTCTAGGTATCTGGGTTTGGGGTGATTGACTCTTAAGTGTTGACATCTGGTCTCATCTTTGTTGCATGGGTGTTTTCCATTCCTTGGTATCTGCTGCCCTCTCTGGATCTTAGGAAAGTGTGGTAGCTATGGATTTCTTCTGAGTCCTTGCCAGGTCTGGCCACCTGGGGTCCCAGCAAGAATGTTTCTAGGTACTGGGGGCTGACACCAAAGAATGAGGATGGGCTAGACGGAGGCCTGGGAGGGTTCTCAGGAAGAAGAAGAGCTAGGTCCATTGCAAGGTTTGGTGGAGTCCCCAGGGAGTGAAGTCAGGGAGGGAGGACAGGCTCCTCCAGATGCTTCGCTAAAGGCTAGGGAAGAGAGTGGGTAATTCACAATGGAGGACAAGAAAGAGAATAAAGATCCTCTACTCAGTGTGTAGCCTGGCGTGGCCACTGGGTTTCCGGGTAGGCAGTGGTTCTAGCTTTGGCAGTTGACTCAAAGGGTCCAAAATGGCCTAAAATGTGGGACTGATAGGATCTACAGAGAGAAGGAAAGCTGGCTGCACCGTGAAGTATGGTGAAGTCCCTGGGGAATGGAAGCAGACAAGGAGGATAAGACCCAGAAGTGGTCTGTCACAGGGCTGGAAATGAGATGGGAATTTGCAGTGGAGGACAGGAAGGAGTGTGAAGACGGTCTACCTGATTTCCAGGCTGGTATGGCCAGCGGGGTTCCCAGGAAAAGTGTGCCTCTGACATGGCAGCTGGCACAAGGGAATGGATGTGTGCTCTAAGGGGTGGTGTGGGTGAGAGGGTCCATAGGAAGGCACAAAGCTAGGAGGTTCAGCAGAATCCCCGTGGGATCTTTTCCAATTTTTAAAGACGGGGTCTCATTATAGAGCCTTGGCTGTCCTGGAATTCATTATGTAGACCAGGCTGGCCTTGAATTCACAGCGCTCCACCTGCCTCTGCCTCCCAAGTGCTGGGATCAAAGGTGTGAGCCACCATACCCTGCTAATAGTGATTTATTTTAAAAAGTGATTGGTTGGTGGCAGAATCACTATTAAAGAAACAATTTAAACACATTTTCTACCATATTCAATACAATACAGAAGCCATAGGATACACGTCCTTCTGAAAGGACACTAACTTGTTGGGCTAACTTCTGAGCGAAGTGGATGAAAAGGTAGTTATATCCTCTTAGTTGGCTACTTGATTTAAACATACACAGAACTTCCCACCTTGGCTTGCTCGCTCTTCACACTCTCGGACTTCTTACGGCAGCGTGGGTGCTTCATTTGGTGATTATCTGGAGACATGCAGGCTGTAGTGACAGTCCCATCACACCCAACTCGGGTATGAGGGCCTCATGGCCCTTGCAGTCAACCCTTTGCAGATGTAATTTTCTCATCAGATATTAGGATCCAGGGCTCTGGTTCTACATAGTCATTCAAAAACATATCACTCCCTTCCCAGACAACTATTTTATACAACAAGAGTTTTACAAATCCAAAATAATTTTATTCACTTTTTCAGATTTTTTTGCTTTCATAAGGTGTTTAGCAAACATGCTAAGGCGACAGAATGTCTAGTTGGTCATGACATGCAACGCTGACCACTTGAATGATGATAGTGGCAACCACACCCACCCAAGCTACGGGCCCCAGAGCACAAAGGGGGTCTGCAGAAACACACTGAACCACACAGCAATCAGCAACCTGAGGTAGGTCTCTTTACAGTACAAAAAACTTCTATACCAGTGTGAGACACTGATTAGCAAGAGCTGCTGAGGGGTGCAGGCTTTGCAGAGGAGACTGAAGTGAGGAAGAACGGACCCCACACTCCTGAGCCCTGTCACTGAACTCTGGATGTGTGGGGTCAGGCAAAAAAAAAAAAAAAAAATGCCACCTACAACAGCAGCAGTGGACCCCAGGGCTGGGAGCCAACTGGCCGAAGAGCTCGGGAGCTCTATGGTGGCCAGCGTCAGGAACCTGAAGCATGGGACGCCAGGAGCAGACTGGATCTTGCTTAGAAACAACAGCAGAAGGAGGAAGGCAGAAAGAAACTCTCCCCTCTGGAGAACGCTGGGGTTCTCATTCCTGAGAGGAAAAAGGGGCGAGGCTTTGCCCCACTGCTCTGACATAGACAGGAAGTGACACCAGGATAGGAAAGCAGGAGCCCTGAGAATTCACGGTGCTCTGCATGGCCTCCTGCAGCCCAGCTACAGGGGTTCCCACTGGGGAGTCCATGGAGCAGGCTATGGAGGGCCCACTGCTGCTGTGTGGCTCCCTCTGGACACCCAGAGAGCCCAGCACCGTGAAACGACCAGCTAGAGAGGAAGCACTGCCTTTCCTACAGCTAAGAGCAAAATGAGATCTCTAGTGCAGTCAGCTGTACAAAAACGATAGAAATGAATGTGCACTGCTGTTAGCACAGTGCTCGCTTTAATAGAAAATAAACTGCTTACATTTTTACTGTAAATATAGGCTATATACAGAATTATATATAGACATAGCTACACATATAAAGCTTCATTATAGGCCACTGATACATTTATAGTAATGGTTCCCTGAACCTCTTAAGAGTGCAATTAAGAACAAAAACTAAATTTCATTTAAGTGAATAGGGAATAAATACAATAATCAAAATATGACTTTCCCTAAAAGTGAAACACAGCTAATCCTGAACTGTTGTGTAAGAGATAAAACTGGGAAAGGCAAGGTTTCAGCAGGACAGGATGAAGGGCCCAAACCAGGAAGAGAATGGCAATGCTCTGAGGAGGAGACTTCACAGATGGGAGGAGTCAGCCCTTGACAGCCACCTTGTTCTCTGCAGCAGCAAACATGGCATAGAACCTGGAACTGTCATTGGACAGAAGGACCGATGGGGTGTCAAACTCCACCACCTGCAAAAAAGGAGACACGTCAGGGTGTGATTCCGGGATGGTCTCATGGGCTCAGAGGATGCACTGCTCAGCAACAGCGCCCTGGGAAGCGATGGAGGACAGCTGAGCTGACCCACGGTATACAGGGAAGACATCCTAGCCCTCTCATCTTGGGAATAAAGAAACTCAATAGGTATAGTGCTATAATATAAACGATGGAGGAACTACAGCTCAGGTTAAGGACAAGTTGATCTGACTGTAATCAGAAGAGGAAGAATCAGGGTGCCTAGTTGGCAGAGAGAAAAAGGGAGCAAGGAGTCAACACGCCAACTGTCACTCCTGTGATGGGCTTTGTGCAGCAGCAGAGTCCTGCTGCATACGAATGAAGAATCACCTCAGCACTGCCTTCTGTTACAGCAGCCATAACCTGCCTTAGCTTTTCCTGTCTCATTTGCCTACATCAGCGGTTGTCAACCTTCCTAACACTGCACCCTTCAAGACAGTTCCTCGTGTCCTGGTGACTCCCAACCTTAAGATGACTCCACTTCTATTTCATAACTGTAATTTTGCTACTGTTATGAATAGTAATGTAAGTATCATCTGATATGTGACCCAAAGGGGCTACGGCCCACAGGCTGCGAATTGCTGACCTAGAACAAATGCTGGTTTCACGGTGATGGCCAGAGAGATGGCAGGGATCTGTCTCAGTGCTCCCAGCAAAGGGCAGCCTGCTAATGGAGAGGAGCATAAGGAGAAAGTCTATTCTGTAGACATGGTGGCGAGGTGTAATGGTGGTTGCCAGAGATGGTACCTTGTGTGTGGAGAGGAAAGGCAAACACTGGCTGCAGGGCCTGGGATGGCCAAGCTGCAGGCCAGACACAGCCTACTGCCCTTGAGGCTGACAAACGCCCTTCCCCGGGTTTGTCTAAGTCTATAAAAAAGCATCTGTTTCACCTGTGTGTTAATGATGTAAGAAAACTGCTAGGACGTGACAGTGATTTACAACGCTGTCTCATCTCAGGCAGGCTGCTGGTCGTGGTGGCAATGGTGTGTAGATGACCTGCAATCTTGGTTTTGCCTTTATATTTGTGTACTCTTTAACAGTAATAACTTGGAAAAGTAATACTAATAAGAACGGCACACGGTATCTACCTTTGCTGAATGTCTCTGCTGGTACTGTGTTTAGCGCCCTAAGTCTCGCCACTCAGCTTGGGCTCAAACCTCAAGACCAAGAGGGACAAAGAATGCTAACTGCTGGGCTGGAGAGATGGCTCAGTTGTTAAGAGCACTGGCTGCTCGGCCAGAGGACCTGGGTTCAATTCCCAGTACCCACATGGCAGCTCACAACTGTCTGTAACTCCAATTCCAGGGGATCTGATACCCTTAAATGGACATACATGCAGGCAAAACACCAAAGCACATTAAAAAAAAAAAAAAAAAAAAGAATGCTAACTGCTTTCAGGCAAGGAGACCAAGGCTCAGAAACTGGACCTCCACAGTCACAGGGAGTAAATTATTTCATTAACAAGGAAAAAGCAATCAAGGGAAAGGAAGATAGAGTTTCTTTTAATTTTTTGAGACAGAGCCTCATATCCTGCAGGCCGGACTATATGACTCAGTGTTGTCTACACAGGCGCCGCGTAGACAACATGCCTACTTTATGAATCAAACCAGGCTTGTGATGCTAGGCAAGCTTCTTACTATCTCGCTGCCCAAGGGTTCCTCATAAAGAACTGATCACTCCAGGACCAACACGGTGGCATTCGCCTTGATCCCATCATGCTCCAGGCAAAGGCAGAAGAATCTCTGAGCTTAAAACCAGCCTGATCTCCATAGTAAAACCCTGCCTTAAAAACAAAATAAAACCTTATTAAAACCCAGCTTGCCCTGGGGACAAAATAGTTTGCTTATGAGTCTTAAAAAAAATTTTCCCAGGTTTTCTCAGTTCCTTCAAACTTTAAAAAAGTTGTGTTCTATTTAAATATCTATACACACAGTAATGGGACTGTGTATCAACTGTTTGACAGAATATCAGCACTAGAACAAGGACAGTGCCCTGGCTAGTTTTATGTCAATGTGATACAAGCTAAAGTCACATGAGAGGATGGAACCTCAATAGAGAAAATGCCTCCATAAGATGGGGCTGAAGGTAAGCCTGAAGGGCATTTTCTTAATTAGTGATTGATGCTGGAGGGCTCAGCCCATGTGGCTAGTGTCATCCCTGGGCTGGTGGTCCTGAGTTCTATAAGAAAGCAGGATGAGCAAGCCACTGGGAGCAAGCCAGTAAGCAGCACCTCTCCATGGCCTCTGCCTCAGCTCCTGCCTCCAGGTTCCTGCCCTGCTTGAGCTCCCATCCTGACTTCCTTCAGGGATGAACAGTGCTATTTAGAAGCGTAAGCCCCTCCCCAACTTGCTTTTGGTCACAGTGTTTCATCACAGCAATAGTGACCTAAGTCACAGAAAATTAATGTTAAAATGATCTCAATATAAGGAAAAAATTTACTTTCTTAACTCAGCTTCCAAGATTAGATAAGACCCCCTTATCAATGGCTCAATATGACCTATAAACCAAGAGACAATGTGGTATTGGGAGTCATCAGTCTGAGTTCAGTGCCAACTCCTCTACCTTCTGTGGCCCCAAGGGAGCTAAAACTCCTGTGCCTTGGAATCTTCATCTATAACACACATGAAAGGAATGCTCTCTGCTCTTTTGCAGCTGTGAGGAATTACTGAATGCTGAAAGCTGAAAACGAGATATAGCTCACTGAGCACTGACCACCCCACAGCCTAAACACTCAGTAGAAGCAGATATTTTATAATATGTATCTACTATATTGTATTTTATAATATGCATCTATTATAACATTATATATATTATATATATCTAATATAACATAATATTATATTATATAAGAAGCCCAGTAACCCACTGTACATGGTACATTTCATACACAAAAAGTCCACATAACTATACTTAACAGCTAGCTACTGTGCAAAGAACTATAACAGTGAGCGCTAGTGGGGACCCGAAGGTGAAGGAGACTGAGTCCCTTTCTTAGAGAGCTTACAGGGCCTCTCCAGGGAAGCAGTGTATCATACAGAAGAGGTGAAAGGTCTACAATGGATAGATAGGCAAGGCCCCAGGGACATAAGTCATGTCCTCCTTCAGGGCCAGGCAGGCTTTAAGCTAGCACATGGAATGGTCTGTGTACAGCAAAAGTGAGAAAGCACAGAGGACCTCTAAGGCAATGGCATCTGAGCATGAAGTGAAGAAGGCTGGGATTGAACCAGACCATGCGGAGTGTGGAGAAACTGGATGAGGAGTTGGGTGCCATTGCATGGTAGGAAAAAGCAAACCCAGGGTGGCCCTGGCCTATGTCACTGCTTACAAGCCACAGAAGTCATGAAAGCATCTCCCAGGATGTAAGAACCTGTCCAATCAACACGAACCAGGACTAAGCCGCTATGGCTGCTTTGTGAATGCCCAGGAACATGAAGGTGGCAGGCAGCCTCTCACCAATGGGAGCCTCTTTTCCTCCCACACAAAGTCCCGTGCCACTCAAAAGCTCCCACAAGAGGCTAATACCTGTCCCTGAGCCAGCACCATAATCCTATCAGAGCCCAGAACTGTGTGGAGGCGATGGGCAATGGTGAGCATGGTGCAGTCTGCAAACGCTTCCCGGATGGTCTCTTGAATCAGCAAGTCTGTCTCCGTGTCCATAGCAGCTGTGGCTTCATCTAAAATCAGAATCTGCCAGGGAAGGAGAGGGCAAACAGCTCCAATTATTTCCTAAGCATCTTATTAACCTCAGTTTACTGAAATGCATTTCAGTATTTAAATCCTATACTGTACTATTTCTTCTTAGTAGGTTCACACCTGTATGTGAAATGGCCTTTGCTTAGAATTCACGTAACTCATGCAGCCGTGACCTAATCAAACACTCCAGCTTTCTCTGTGACCATCATGTGTGGATTAGCTTTTCTGGACCTTTCCTTTCCTGTTTGTGGAATGAGGAGTTCATGAGGGTTCCACCTGATGAGGTCTCCTGCAGGCTTTAATCTGCTGGGTCTGTACTTCTACAGCAACCCCTTAGCCTGAAACAAAGTTGTTCTTGAATTCCAAAGGCTTGGGGGACATTAAAAAACAAAATAAAGGAGGCGCTATGAGGAATGTGCTCAAAATATAGTACCTACACATGCAAAAGCTTGAAGAAAAAAGTTGAAACACAGATCCCTCGAACCAGTGTGCCAAGTGGTGTTAAGATTAATTTAGAAACTGCTGCTCAGAAAGTGTCACTGGGCAAAAAGCCTGAGCCTAGCGCTCTGGGCAGGCTGCATCCCAGGCCAGCTCCTCCCGCCTCTCTACACCCCAAGCCACCTGCATGTGTGCACCTCACCTTACAGTGACGCAGCAGGGCCCTGGCTATACACAGCAGCTGCCGTTCTCCCACTGAGAAGTTGTCCCCATTCTCCATCACTTCAGATTCAAGTTTCAGAGGTAGCTGGGCAATCTAGAAAGAGATCAGAGGTGAGAAGTGTAGGGATAGGAATCAAACCTTTCCGAAATCTAGCGGTTGTGGTGGCTCACACAGTAATCCAGCACTTGGGGGGCTAAGCCAGGAAGTTCAAGTCAGCAGGAGTTACACAGTGAGACCCTATCTAAACCCACCCCACTCCACCCCTGAAAAGAAAGAAATATCCTGAAACAGAGGAAGAGTTACTCTGGTGTAAAGGACCTATGTGGTCACACATGTACCAGGACCTATATTTTCTAAGGCAGTTCATGATAGTAATATGTGATTCTGTTACTGTCATATCATGAAAATACCCAAGAAATGTAAGATCCCATTGGAGAGTGGCTGCTTAGTATAGTTTTGCAGAAAATGGGGTCCCACTCCCAAAGTCTAAAGCCTGGCCTACACTGGCAGCCTTTTCTTTTTCTAAGCATCATGGAACCTCTTCTTCGTATGAAATTGAGGCTACTCTATGTAAGATGGAAGCAAGGCTCATCTAACTGATTGGGGCAGTGAATGCTGAACTTGGGCTACAGTGATCCCTCCACTCAAGACCAGTGGTGCCCATCTGCAGACTGGCAAGGGTCTCCTAGGTTGCTCCATGACATCTCTGATCTATGGTACATTGCATGTTACTGAACCAGCAATAAATTATAGATCTTTTGTGTATATGTGGATGTTACACTACTGATAGAAATTACTAAGTTCTGACTAGCCATCATTCATATATTCTCAGTCAATGGACACTATGGGGACAATATGGCCATGAGCAGTATTTATAAGTAGGGCTGAGAGACCAACTTTAACATTTTGTTTATTACATTTGTGTGTGTGTGTGTGTGTGTGTGTGTGTGTGTGTGTGTGTGTGCGCGCGTGTGCGAGAGAGAGAGAGAGAGAGAAGGAAAGAGAGACACAGAGAGAGAGAGAGATACTGCGGGTATCTCAGACACTTGTGGAAATTGGTTCTCTCCTTTTTCCATGTCACCCTGGAATTTGAATTCAGTGGTTAGCGACTTGGTGGCACCTTTACCAGCTAAGCATCTCACTGGATGAGACACTGACTTTGGCAAACATGTGATATTCTTGTGAAACTCCTGCATAAAAGTATTCTTTAAAAAAAAAAAAAAAAAAAAAAAAAAAGCCGGGCGTGGTGCATCTCTTTAATCCCAGCACTCAGGAGGTAGAGGAGGGTAGATCTCTGTGAGTTCAAGGCCAGCCTGGTCCACAGAGTGAGCCCCAGGACAGCCAGGACTACAAGAGAAACCCTCTCTCAAAAAAACCAAAACCAAAAGCAAACACATTTTTGCACAGACACGCTGGAGTTGGGGGAAGGATGGCTGCTGGTGAGAAGACGCCAGCAGAATGAGCAGCACGCCACGTTCCCAGCCTAAGGATTCGAGCACAGCCCTCCCTCAGTTCACTTACACACTCCTTCATGTGCGTTCTCTCTAGGGCATCCCAGATCTGGTCTTCCGTGTACTGGTTGAAAGGGTCCAGGTTTGATCTAAGGGGAAGTATAATAGAAACTGTTCAGAGGCCAATGCTTAACTTACCACTTTTTTGTTTGTTTGTTTTTTGAGACAGGGCTTTTCTGGCTGTCCTTTAACTTGCTCTGTCAACCAGGCTGGCCTTGAACTCATGATCTGCCTTTGTCTGCCTCTCAAGTGCTGGATTAAAGGTGTGTGCCACCACCAACTGGAAACAAACTACATTTCAGTGGCTGTCTGTGGTCAAAGAACACACTGAAAACTGGATTACCATTCTGAAGATCACAGGACAGCATAACCTAAAGTTTATCATTTTTATTACTCAAGTAACAAAGTTAGCTGTAAAAGTTTATAAATACAAATATAAAAACACAATGGAGAAAGAAGGTGGTGCAACTCCTGTAATCCCATCACTTGGGAGGCAGAGGCAGGCTTCTTTGAGTTCGAGGCCAGCCTGGTCTACAAAGCAAGTCCAACCAAAACCACAGAGAAACCCTTTCTCAAAAAAAAAAAAAAAAAAAAAAAAAAAAAAAAAAAAAAAAAAAAAAAACATTATCTTTTAATCACTTCGAATAACACCTAGAAACATATTTTTTCAGATATCTCTCTTTATGTACAAATGTAGAAAAATGTCTTCTGTTTACTGATTCCTCCCAGATCCAACTCTCTTCACAATGAGCCAAGTATATCCTTAAAAAAAACAAAAACAAAAACAAAAAACAAACCATCAAGTACAATTTGTGTTACCCATATACTCTTGGATGCAGACTCTACTAGAGAATGATCGCCCAGCAGCTCCTTTGCTGGGAGTGGGACTTCATGCCCACCTACCCTCTCTGAACTGGAATTTGGTCTGGTTTGAGCTTGCCCGGGTCTTGTCATGCTCTGTCAACTGCTGTGATCTGTTGTGTAACTACCCTGCTGTGTTCAGAAAACATTGTTTCTTGTAATCACCCTCTGGCTCTTAACGATCTTTCTGCCTCTTTTGAGTCCACAATGATCCCTGAGCCTTGGGAGGAGGGGCTGTGAAATAGAAGTCTCAGTTAGGGCTGATCATTCCACAGTCTTATTCTCTGCACCTTGACCAGTTGTGAGTCTCTTCGTTAATCACCATCTACGGCAAACAGAAACTTCTCTGCTGAGGAGAAACTTGGATTAATCTCTGGGTATAATGATGAGTCATTAGACATCAGTTTAATATATGTCCATTTAGGACAGTAATAATAGATTCTCCTCTAGGGCCTATGATCAATCGAGCCACAGGTTCTTGGAAGCAATAAAGATGCCATGTATAGGTTTGAACTTGTGGAGCAGCCCTGAAATACAGTCAGAAACTGGTTGGTTATTCCATGATATTAGTGCCACTACTGCACCAGTGGGCATGTCTTGCCTAACCAGTCATTGGCATAGTTCACAGGGTAAAACTGGTGATTCCTTTTCTCCTCCAGTAGCATGTTCTGTGACTCAAGCGTGTAGTGCCCTCAGCAACAGGGTCTTACAGTCAGGTTCTGGAGGGTAATCAAGAGGAGCTGCAAAGTCCATCATGTTCTTTTTTGCTTCTTCATGTGGGGAGGTATGGGATCTCACCTGTCAACATCTCCAAAAGACATTCCATTCCTGGCACTGACAATTGACTTGTTAGCCTCTGGTGTCCAGTACTGGCATTTTGCCATGGTACAGGCAAATCCACGTTTTGTGTATGTATGTATTTTAGGAAGTTTCTCCAGCAGCTTCCATATTTTTTTGAACTGCTAGCCATCTCTCTCCATCCTTCGCTGCTTCATTATTATTCCTTCTTTTTCCCATTATTACTCTTTAATCCTCTGTACCGCTGCACTTTATCTCCCCTCTCTTGAAACATCCCCCTCCACTTAATTTCCTGATCTCCATGGGTATTTCTAATAAAATACACATATCCGGAGACTCAAAGCTGGCATCCACAAATAAGAAAAATACCTATGACCTTCATCTTTCTAAGTATAGGTTATCTCATTCAGAATGACTTCTTCCAGCTCTACCCTTTACCTATAAATTTTATATACATTTTTTAGATTCTTTTATTTATTATTTATATAGTATTGTGCCTGTATGTGTGTCTGCATGCCAGAAGAGGACAACAGATCTAGACAGGTGATGAGCTACTATGTGGTAAGCTGGGAATTGAACTCAGGACCTTTGGAAGAAGAGCCAGTGTTCTTAACCTCTGAGCCATTTCTCCAGCCCCATATAAAAATTTTTAAAGTTATTTTATTTGATTGGTATTTTGCTTACATGTACATCTGTACGCTATGTACATGCCTGGTAACCATGAGGGCCAGGAGAGAGTGCTGATCTGGAACTGGAGTTAGAGACACTTGGAAAGCCACCATGCTGGTGCTTAGAATTGAACCTGGATCCTCTGGAAGAGTAGACAGTGTTCTTAACCACTGAGCAATCTCTTTCCAGCTCAATTTCATTTTTCTGAATAGTTGAATAATATTCTGTCATGCAAATGTATCATATCCATTTATCATCTGATGGATATCTAAGCTGTTTTCTAGAGTTAATCAAGCAGCAATGAATGTGGATGAGTGAGTTTCTCAGCCTTCTATTTTGTCTTTTGAGAAGTCTGTTTAGTTCCATGCCCCATTTTTGTTGTTGTTGTTATGTTTTGTTTTGAGACAGACCTGAAACTCAGAGCTCCACCTACCTCTGCCACTCAAGTGCTGGGATTAAAGCTGTGAGCTACCATGCTCAGCTCCATGTCCCACTTTTTAAAATGAGTTATTTGTTTTCTTGATGTTTCTTTTTTTTTTTTTTTTTAAGTTCTAGAAACTAACACTCTGTCATATGTATAGCTCGTTGTAGTGGAAGTTTTGGTTTCTCTGTAAACTCAGTTATATTACGTAAATATGTTTTTGTTTTAACCCTAAATGTGGGATTTTAGTTGGGCTTTAGTTTGACCACGGCAGTTAGTTGTCTAGTGCGGGGCATGGATTTTGCCAGCTGGTAACGGCCTTCCTCTCAGCACAGAGGGGAGTGGTCTAGGGCTCTGAGGATATAAATATGAGAGCCCAAAAAGAGAATGTGTGGCATGCAGTGTTTGCACGTGGCATGTAGCAGTTTGGAGAGACCAGAGAGGTGGACAGTGTGGACAGATGGAAAGAAACGCTTCTGCTCAGGGCACAGCGGCTTAGAGACTACGTGTGGTGTTTGCTGTTGTAGTGATTAGGTATGACCCTAAAAGAACCCACAAGCCTCTACCTGGGGCCCAGCTGACCACCTGCTCCCTCCCCTGGGCTCTCTACTGCCCTAAGAATGGAGTGGAACACAGAGCTACCATTTGTCCAGGTGGTTCTTATCATCGACCAGGCTTGGAACTTACATTATGTTTGTGAATTTATTCAACCTACACCACAACAGGCCTTCAAAGTACCCACAGTTTAGGGGTGAGAAAACAGGCTTAGAGTTAAGAGTTCATGGGACAGAAATCTGAGTCAAAATCTCTCTAGTCTCTGGACCCCCTGTGGCAGAGCCTTGCTAAGATACCTGGTTAATTAATTACCATGTATAGCAGAAGCTGCCTCATCTCTGTAATAGGAACCAGAAAATCATGGGAAACACTAGACCCAACGACATGGGATTTCCACCCCAGGTGATGGTTCTGGCATCACCCAGTCCTAAGAGGCTAGGTTCTCACCTGACAGTGCCACTGAACAGTACGGGCTCCTGAGGAATGATGGACAGCTTGCTTCGGAGGTCGGCCAGGCCGATGTCACTGATTCTCACTCCATCAATCTTGATACAGCCTCCAGATAACTCCACCAGACGGAAGAGGGCCATCCCCAGAGAGGACTTCCCTGGGGAGTCAGCAGAGGCAGAGCAGAGAAAGATACAACTGGCTTATTGTGATGGCCATCGTCAACCTGGCTACATGTGGAAACAACTAAAACTGAAGAGCCGGGCACGTAGGTGAGGGCATTTCTTGACTGGATCCTTTGAGGTCTGAAGACCTAAACCTGGGCCACGCCTTTTGGTGGCAGCCCATATAACAGGCATGGAAGAAGGGAGCTTTTGCTTTTTGTCAGCTTGCCCTCCTTCTCCATGGCTAGCTCTTCTATCCTGCTATTAGGGCACTCCTTTGCCTGTGTCAAAACCTACTTCTTAAGGAATTCCACGTAGACTGGTGGCCACCTGAGACATACAGCCTTGTGGTCTGAACAACTACCAGGTTCTTGGCCTTTCTGTCATTTCAGCCATTGCTGGACTAGGCAGACCACAGCTTATGCCACTCTTAACTAAGTCCTATACACACAGATATCCACACCATCAGCTCTGCTCCATTAGTGAACTCTAACCAGTGCAGTCTGGTACCAGGAGTGGTTCTAGAGAAATAAAATTATAAGGCAATTTTTTAAGTATCTGGAATAGGATTTGCAATCTATCAATACTTAGTTACTGAAGGCCTTCCTAGAGGGCATGGAGAGTGCTAAAAATCCATGATGTGAATTATTCGAACAACTTGCTAAATTTGTGTTACCTCCACCACCGCACTCTATACCCATACTTTCCACATCTTCTTCCAGGGTCTTGGTGAGACCTCTGACCACTTCAGCCATGCCTTTTCTGCAACCCAGCAGGTCTATCCTGGGTCCTATAAACAGTCAGCAGCCTAGTCTAGGGTCAAAATCCTCCTAACCTATCCCCCAAACCACAGGACCCTCCCTCATCATATTCAACCTTTCTGCACAGACCTATCTACCCCCGCACTGTTGGCTGGGAACAGGAAGCACATCTTTTGTACCAAGGCAGTCTCTTCCGCCTGCCTAATTTCCTTCAACCCAAGCAATTTCCAACCTCTAGACTGAACCAACATCTTCTCTTCTCCCTGACCCTGTCCATCTATAACAAACTCAGAATAAAATGACCAAGAAGGTCCACATGCCCAAATCTCATCACAATATGAATACCAACAACATAAAAAAATCAAGTCAGTATCTTCTCCCCAAAACTTACCAGTTCTATAGAAATGCTTGCTAATTACAATTATCCAGGTGAACTTCAGGACACAAAACATAAAAGAACAACCATAAACCTCATTAAAGAATGAAACCAAGAAAAAAGAACCTAAGGAGACTACACTAAACACTTGAGTGAAACCCAAAAAAACAGACATAAAGCTGATGGAAATGACAGAAACTATCTAAAACTTGAGAACAGAATTCAATCAGGACATAGAAATGTTGCTCAAGCTGAAATGAAGATGGAATTGAAAAACCCCAAAGCACCACTAAAAGATGCAAAAGAAAAAAAAAAAAGCAGAGTAAGTCTGCCAGAAGACAGACTATCAGTTCTTAAAGATAAAATAGAGGATCTAGACCAAATGATCTGTTCTCCTGCAGGAACAAAATCCATCTATCTGCAGCCTACAAGAAACACATCTTAACTTTAAACACAGGCATTGCCTTACAGTGAAAAGATGATGGAAGTACTCCAATCAAAATGGGTTTAGGAAGCAATAAGACATCACTAGCTTAATAGCTGACAAAACAGACTTCAAACTAAAACTAATCAGAAGAGGTAAAAAACAGGACACTTCTCCTAACCAAGGGGACTGGTAACCAAGACGGTATCACTATCCTAAACATGTGCATCAAACATCAGTGTTTAAAAAAATCTACTACTGGATTTAAAGACACAGATGAACACCAATCTATTAATAGTAGGTGATTTCGATACTTAAATAAACTTCCTGGAACTACATGAAAATGAAAATACAACACAACAAAACCTCTGGGACACACTCAATAGTCCTAAAATGGAAATTTGTACTTCAAAGAATCTACACTAAAAACTTAGAAAGTACACAAATGGCTTACTGATGCAATTCAAAAAGTTAGAAAAACATCCAGGTGTGGTGGTGCATGTCTTTAATCCCAGCACTCAGGGAGGCAGAGGCAGGCAGATTGCTGTGACTTCAAGGCCAGCCTGGTCTACAAAGTGAGTCTAGGACAGCCAAGGCTACACTGAGAAATCCTGTCTTGAACCCAAACCCCCCAAATTACGAAAAAGAACAAACCAAACCCAATTCTAGCTACCTCACTCACACAACACACTCCAAGGATAAATACTGTCATCACATGACTGTCTTAACGTTCTTTGCCATCTATTAAGCTTTATCATGGCTCCTTAGATCAAGCTTCCTCTGAGGTACACTAACTGTTGTCCCATCTTCATTGTCCCTTTTTCCAACCACAAAACACTTAGGGTGGTTGATGCCTCTAAACCTTCAACAGCAGTTTAGGTGACTTCTCAAAGGGTACTAATGGACCATCCAACTCATCCCTCTTCTTGGTACTCTGGACATTTTTCTGGGACTGTGATGCCTAAACTGGGGTGTCAACTTGACTACATCTGGAACTAAAGTCCAAAAGTGGAGGGTTCACCTCTGAGGAACTTTTGCTTAATTTAAACAGGAAGATCCCCTTCTAACCTGGATCTTTGAGGCAGGAAGACAAACCTTTAATCCAGATCTTGAGTAAGAAAACACACCCTTAAACTAGATTAAATCTAGGCTACGTCTTCTGCTAGAGACCTATATATTATATAGTAATGACATAGAAGAGGGAAGTGCTCTCTTTTGCTTGCTTTCCCTCACCTCCCTAGCAAGTCCATTCCTTCACTGGCATTGATCTACTTCTTCGGGACTCCAGCATATCCTGAAGATCAGCTGAGACATCCAGCCTTGTGGACTGAACCACTACTGGATTCTTGGACTCTCTGTTCACAGCCAACCATTGTTGGATTAGCTGGACCAAAGCTTGCAAGTCATTCTAATAAATCCCTTTCTATAAAGACTCTCTATACTACTGAGATTCATTTTATAAATTCTGCTACTTTACAGAACCCTGATTAACTCAGGAACTCAGAACTAAAATAGCTAGGCTAAAGGCTTCTCTGCATCAATTAACTTTCTGTCTCACTAGCTCTCAAAGACCCTTAAAGAAACTTCAGATCTGCTTAACATCCTTCAGGATCAACTTGCTTCTTTGGCTGCTGGGGTACTCCAAAAGTAAAGGGGACTAGATCTGACTACTGCTATGGATGGGATCTGTGCCCTCATCCAGAAACAAAGATGCTTCACATAATATTTTGCCCTGTCTTTTAAACTTTTTAATGACATTCTTCCTGGATCAAATCACTGCCGTTACTAGTTCCACATTAGGAAAATGGCTTCACTGGCTAGGTCCCTTACAGTGTCCCCTAATATCTGGTCTTACCTTGCTCTTTTAGCCCCTGTCTAATTGACTATTTTCAAAAGTTTCTCCAGGAGGGCATGAACACAACTGCTTATTCCACCACAGCAACAAGTTAAAACTCTCCTCCTGCTACATGAAGTCACCCTGACCTATTCCCCCACCCCGCCATATCCTAAAGACAGACCCCAACACCCAATTTTGTCCTTCCTCAGCAGGAAACAGCCAAATGAACATAGCATCCCCTCTTCCTTTTGATGCCCTCTGGATCTGGCTAATAACCCAGAAACCTCAGGTGAGCTCAAAGACTCCAGAGAAGTTTGCAGATGATAACATCTACAGGCAGAAGTTTCTGATGTGGAGATTAAATACCTCCATTGGTATTTACAACACCGAGACTGTAGGAGAACAGATCTGCAGATGGAATCTTCCAATCCAAACTTCCCCTTTTCTGCCTATGGAACACCAAGCCCGCTACACCTGTGCACACACTCTCCACTCCTGCCAAGAGGCAGCTGCCCTTCACTGCTCTCATAGAATGACCATCCTTCTCAGGTCAGCCTCTTTCTTTTCTTTTCAGGTTACCTCGATCAATTCTAATACAACCACCTGTACATTTGAAGCATTTCATCAATCCTCTTTCCTTATGGTAAGTACACATACCATACCTCTTTCCTTCCTGTTTAAATTAAGCAAAAGTTCCGCAGAGGTGAACCCTTAGAGTTTGGAGATGGGGCTGCTGAAACGGATGAATTAAGCTGCATGGGTTTAACAGGGCCCAAGAATAGCAGGGGCCAGGTAGCAGTACTAATTGACAAGGTGAGTGTAGTTATCGTAATAGGCAGCATAGGCAAAGCCATGTCCAGAATGGCCTGACTTGTGGGCAGGACAGGCAAAGTGACTTATGATGACATGACTCTTCCAGACCTTTGGCACTACCTAATCAATCATGGTGTTTCTAAGTATGATACAGATAAGAAGCATTTTTATTTGATCTGTGTAAGCAGAAAAATCTGCATAAATGAAAGGAAGGCTAAACTGGATCACAACCGCAAGAAATCTTGGTCTATAAACCAATTTACAGACTGGAGCCAGTTAACAGACCCAGAACCCCTTGAATAAGGTATGGCCAGGGCCCATGATGAGAAGAAAATAAATCCAAGCAAATTGAAGGGCCTTCTACCTCAGTGGCACTTCTAGCAGTCCCGCAGTGTGGGGCATGCAGTTATATTCCTTCCCAGATGAAAGGTAAACTATTGCACTGGCTCCTCCCACCACCAAGAAAGAAGCACAATGCTTAGTGGGTACGGTGTTTTGAGTGAGAAGGCCCCATAGGCTCATGTCTGAATACCTGGTCCCCAGCTAGTGGAACTATTTGGGAAGATTTAGGAGGTGTGACTTGTTGGAGGAGGTGTGTCACTGGAGGCAGGCTTTGGGGCAAACGCCCACAGCACTCCCAGTTGGCTCTCTCTGCCTTGTGTTTGTGGATCAGGACATAAAGCTCTCAGCTACTGCTCTACCACCATGCCTGCCCACCTTGGCCATGCTCCCACCAGGATGGACATGGATTCACCCTCTGAAACCGTAAGCCCCAATAAACTGTTTCTTCTATAAGTTGCCTTGGTTGTAGTGTCTCTTCACAGCAACAGAAAAGTAACTAGGACAGTGGGCCTATTTGGATTCTGGAGACATCACATTCCTTCCTTATTTGGGTATGTTACTCCAGCCCTTATACCAAGTGACTCAGAAAGCTTTGAGTAGCGCCTGGAAGAGGAGAAGGCTCTTCAACAGATCCAGGGTGCTGAGCTTCCACTGGAACTATATGATCCAACAGACCTGATGGTACTTGTCAGGGGCAGACAGGAATGCTGTTTGGAGCCTTTGGCATTCTGTTAGTGAATCACAGAGGAGCCCCTTGGCATTTTGGAGCAAAGCTCTACCATCATCTGTAGACAACTGTTCTCCCTTGGAAACAATCCTTGGTCTCCTATGGGGCCTTAGTAGAAAATGTACATTTGGCTATGGGCCACATTACTATGCAACTGAGCTGTGCATCATGAGGTGGGTATTATTTGACCCACCAAAACATGAGGTAGGATGTGAACAGTAGCCATCCATTATTGTTGGAGGTTGGTCTGGTGCTCTGTACACAAATGCTAAATTTTGAGCCCCAATATTTGGTTGTAGTCCAAATGAGTGTATTCTCACATATACCAGTCTCTGTTGTATAAACTTTGCTCCTTAATTATCTCTGATTGGTTAATAAGGAAGGCTGGACAGCCTGTAACTGGGCAGAAGAGAAGTAGGAGGGACTTGGGTTCCCAGGCTTAGGGTTCTCAGGTAAGGACCATAGGTGGAAGAGAAGAGAAGGAAGGAGAAAGTTGGAGAGAAATACCGTGGCATGATGGAGCAGCTCCAGCCCAGACAGGACAACTATTTGGCAAGTAACTTGGGGAGCATAGCTGGGAGGTAGCCAGACCACCTTAGAAAATTAGTTTAAATCATACCTGCCCAGTTATTATGCTTAAAGTTTGTTTAAATAAACCAACAGGAAGTGCCAACTGGAAGTGATTGCACCTTGGTAGGTTCCTTTTAATCCCAGCACTTGAGAGGCAGAGGCAGGCAGATCTCTGTGAGTTCAAGGCCAGCCTGGTCTTCAAAGTGAGTTCCAGGAAAGCCAGGGCTACACAAAGACAAAGATGCTAGTATAAATAAAATAAAAATAAAAAAAGAAAGAAAGAAAAGAAAAACAAGCTCCTTATCTATAATTGTCCAAGCCTCTGGCAAATAGGAGGCAGCAGTAGATCCTACAAAGGAAGGCCCGAGAATTCTTCACGTATTTTGACTGCAAGACTATTCAAGAAAAATTGGTAATGGTTCAATTCTCTACAGGCTTGGGATGGTTAAATATAAATTATGGTACATCCATTAAATAGAACAGTATATTACATCACATAACAATTGTTAAGTAACACGGCAAAACACTGATGGTTCTAAAAGAAGGCCACAGAACTGGTGTATAAAATGGCCACACCTTTGTAAACATGTGTTAACAGAAAAACACTATCAAGAGACCCGCCAAAACGTCATCAGTGCTCATCTGCAGTAGTAATTCCATGTGCTTTCTTCTACTGTCTTTTGCCACGTGCTCCAAGTATTCTGTTCTGAGAACGTGATTGAGAATGCACTGCCTGTCCTAAGAGCAAGGCCAAAAGCAAACTTAGCTGGTTTCAGAAGGGCCTGAGACAATAATGACTTGTGTCTCAGGGGTTGGTTTGTAAAGATGAAAGCAATCTTTGACAAGCTCCTATGTGCTGACCAAAGATTAAATCTGGATAACTTCCAACCAGTGCAGTCCTTACCTGACCCTGTTCGTCCTACAATGCCAATCTTCTCCTTGGGCTTGATGGTGAAGGATACTTTCTTAAGGACCAGAGGGAGATTTTCCCGGTATCTCATTTCTGCATTCTCAAAGGTTACTTCTCCCTCCTGGGGCCAGTCAGGAGGAGGAGCCTTGTTCTTGATTCTGGCAGGTGCTTCCAAAGAGAGAGTCTGAGGAGAGAGAGTGTGCTTCAGATTCTTGTGGCCTAGCAAAGCTTACCGAAGAGGGCAAGCACAGCAGTCACGGCAGCTGACAACACTGGAATGGCCTGAGGAAAGTACTAAGGGTGGAACCCGAGGCCCTCCCATCACTCAACAAGTTTTCATTGGAATTCTCTGAAAATATTCCACTTGAAACAGAATTCCACCATCTGAACACCACTGGCTTGAATTAAAACTGAAGTAAGCTACTCAAGATTCACTGAACATCTAAATCTGATGGCCAGTCTAAGAAATACAGACTGAAGTTCCAGCTATGCCACTCTCAAGCCACCAGAGCACTGTGACCTACACAAGCCACCATGGCAGTGTGATCTGTAACAAGCCATTTCACCTTTCTGCATCTTAGTTACTCATTTACAGATTGTGCAGAACAAATCTGGCCCTGGGAACCCATTCCTGCTGCAAAAGGCTGTTATAACTTCCTTTGTAATGTTGTCATGCAGTCATCCCTTAAAATGTTTTAAAAATCCTCTGGCAAGTAGTCATTGACTTCATACCATTAATGTAAAGATCATCAAATTAGTATTTGGGGAGTGTGGGGGCTATGTGTATGTGCCTGTGTGTGTGTGTGCATGCACATACACATATGTGTGAGAGTGTATGTGTGTATCTGAGCATGTGTGCATGCATCTGCCAGCATGTTCATGCACGTGTAGGGGAATAAAGTCTGAGATTGTAATGGTGTAAATGCTGTGATTCTTAGGGTGCTTTACAAAACAGGTGACCTTGAGAAACAAGCAACCCTGAAAATTCCTGCCCCCACCCTTGCAATGTTTCTTTGTATATAAAATCACTTTAGAGTTCCAGAGAGAACACAAACAAAACACAACCTCAAGGCAAAGCTAAGAGGCTCCTGAGGAAGGGTAGAAAGAACAAGTATTCTCAGTAACACCCAAACCTACTTGTTTCTAAGTTGTGAATAATACAGATTAGAATTCACCAGTGAGCTTAAATACACAGAGCCTGGCTCCTACCCCAGACCAATGACATCAGTCTCCAGAAATGAGAGCCATGCCAATCTCTGCCAGAGGTTCAGTTAGGGATCCGGGTGGCCAACGTTGGCCAAGGACAACTAGACCATTCATACTTCAGAAACAGGACCCAAAGACCGCTGAGCTGAAACTGGCCTGAATGGCCCCTCCCTGAGGATACAGGTTATATTTGGGAATATATATGTATATACAGATCTTATATATTTTAACTACAACTGATTAAAAAGAGATGGTGAACTTGAAGGAGTGGGAAGAGGTGTGTATATATATATATATATATATATATATATATATATATATATATATATATATATATATATATGGGTCATGGAGGGAGGAAAGGGAAGGGGAACATAGAGGGAGAAAAGGGAAGGGCAACAATGAAGGGAAGAAAGGAAAGGAAAAATATTATAATTAAAACACAATCTCAAAAATAAACAAGTAAGAAAAATACATATAAAAACATGGTGTATGGTTTTAAACAGTGTAAGGGAACTGTTACATTAGCTTAACCGAAAGACAAGATTTCTGAATGTGTCACTGTTAACTCTAGAGAGCCACCAGTTAACATGAGTTCTCAACTAAACAGAACTTACAAATCTGTTAAGGAACTTTTATGGTGATCCCTTTTATATTCTAAGCATGTGGTTGAGACTGCTGATCCTCTTAGCAGGGCATGAGACAGGCAGAGAACAAAAGGTTCCTCCTCCCCAACATCCGTGACAGAAGGAACACAAGAACTCCAGCAAGGCCTGAGCCCTCCTGACCTTTATGTAGTGGTTGATCCTTTCAACCGAAGTGAAGCGTGCTTCTGTCTCAGAAGCCAGTCTAACTGTAAACTGGAAGAGTCCGGTTAGCTGAGAATGGGAAACAAAAACGGAGACTGTATCACACTGGGCAGAGGTTGGAACTTCCTGCACCTGCGGGGCCATGAACAGGGGGCTGCTGGAGCGCACACCTGGGGCCTGGAGTCAGGGCCCAGTGGTTTGCTTGCACTTATTACCTCACGCACTACCCTCATCACAGTGCACAGCACACAAAGGTGCACCATGCTCTTAGGTCACGTCACTGCACTCCTGGACCCAAAGGGCTTCCGGGAACACACATCTGAAGCTGGGTAACTTCTGAATCACTGACTTTAACTTCAGCCTGTTTGTGGCAACCACACAAATTCGTTTTGAGCTCTTTCAGGGCCTTTAATCATCCCTAGGGATGAGAAGGCTTAGTCTTATAACATCGCTGTAATACGAGGCCAGATAACATGTTTTTTTTTTTTTTTTCTTTTTTCCTTCTCTTCTTTCCTTTCTTCTTCTTCTTCTTTTTTTTTTTTTTTTTTGAGACAGGTCCCTACTTGGCTGTCCTGGAACTTGTTATGTAAACAAGGCTGACCGAAAATCATAGAGATCCAGTTGTCTCTGCCTCCCAACTGCTGGTACTGAAGGCATATATTTCTGTGCCAGGCCTGGTGGCAAACACCTTTAATCCTAACACTCACAAGGCTGAGGCAGGCAGATTTCTGAGTTCAAGGCTAGCCTGGTCTACATAGTGAGTTCCAGGACAAACAAGGCTACAAAATGAGGCTCTGTCTCAAAACAAACAAACAAGCAAACACATTTATCTACTATACACAGCATTTATTTTAATTCTAGAGTCTACTCCCCACCTCTCTTTCTAGTCATATGACCCCAGCCCAGACACTAACCTGCACGGCGTAAGAGATGGCCAGGCCAGCATAGGCTGGGGGAATCTGTCCGTGCATGAGAACAATCATCAGCCCAGTGGTGGTGATCAGGGCGATACTGATGAGGTCCAGCCGCACTGCCAGCCATCTCATTGCACAAGTGAACAAGAAAAAAGGAGCTTGGTTGTCATCCAGTAGCTCCTGATACCTGTGAGAAAAGATGGAATGACAAATGGATAAATAAAGTACCATACGACGGCACTCAGGGGCTGATGTCAGCTTCAGGACCTCAGAGTGGAGGGCAAGCACTTTCCGCTCGTCAACCAAAAGAATGGCCTGGAAGCTTCAGAAGCACAGGCCTTACATGAGAGGACACGGGTGCTCTGATGCCAGTTACCCTTTGAGAAACACTAACACCTACACTTGAGCTGTTGGGGAGGGCAGGTGTGGTGGCGCACGCCTTGAAGAGGTGGGGGCAGGTGGGTCTCTGTGAGGCTGAGGCCAGCCTGAACTCCTAAAGAGGGAGTTCCAGACCAGCCAGGCAACAGAGGGAGACTTTTTTTTTCCAGACAGGGTTTCTTTGTGTAGCACTGGCTGTTAAAACTTGCTCTGCAGACTCAAACTCACAAAGATCCTCCTGCCTCTGCCTCCCAAGTACTGGATTAAAGGTGTGCACCACTACCACTGAAATTAAGTCTTAAACAAACAAACAAAAACCCTAAAAAATCCTAGAGGCTGGAGAGATGGATCAGCACACTGTCCTTGCAGAAAAACTGGGCTTGGTTCTCAGTAACCCATAGGAAGCTCACAACCACATGAAGCTACACAGTTCCAAAGGACCCAATGCCCTCTTTTGGTCGCGTGCGGGTGCACGCTCACGCGCACACGCGCACACACGCACACACGGGCACACACACACACACACACAAACAAGTAAATAAATAACCTTTTTTTTAGAGCTAAAGACAGAAGAAACATCCACACATAAGAAGCATGGGCAAGGAGGCTGAATCCAAAGGCTGTGTTAAACTTTAGAAAAATATTTTAAGTCAGGGGTCATTTCCTCAAAGCAAGAGGGTTCAAGGGCAAGGAGCAGAGGCAATCCAAGGCCAGAAACATAAAACTCTGAGAGCAACTGTAGGGTCGCTGCTGCCTGTTCGGAAACACTACTGCAAAGGGAAACTGTTTCCAAAGGTGGCAGAGCCAAGAAGCCTGTGAGCTGGAGCACAGCAGCAGCAGCAAGAGAGGCAGCACCCCCCAAGGAGGGAGCATGGCACAGAGCCTCCATCACGGAGGCTCCACACAATGAACAGGCAGAGCTCTAGGGAGGAAGTTTTGCTAGGCTTAAAAACAAACAAACAAAACGCTCTTCCTCCTTACAGTAAAATATAAAATCTTCAGAAAAAAACGTAAGCTTCCAGACATTAACACTGTGCTACCCCTCTCCAAGAAAACACTTTGGAAGGCCTTTTCTAAATCTTCATTTTCCTCACCTCTTTTTTCTACCTTTTTTCATGTAAAATTACTTTTTTTTTTTTTTTCTTCCAGACAGGGTTTCTCTGTGTAGCCTTGGCTGTACTGGACACACTTTGTAGACCAGGCTAGCCTCAAACTCAGAAATCCACCTGCCTCTGACCACCTGAGTGCTGGGAATATAGGTGTGTGCCACTGTACCTGGAATGACTTAGATTTTACTTTAACAGGCAACACACACAATTCTGACAATTTCAGAAGGCTTTTCATCTGTGTGCATGTGAGCCTGTGAAGGCTTGAGAATCGTCCCTGACAACTCTTTCATCTTACTTACTGAGGCAGGGTCTCTCAATCAAACCTAGAGCTTGCCAACAGGGCTGGCCCACCTTATCAGCTCCCTCTGCGGATATTCTGTCTCAGCCTTTTTAGGCTGAAATTACAGGTGAGCTATACAGCATGCCCATCTGTCAACTACATGGGTTCTGGGCACCTCAGCCCCCAGTGCTCACACTTGTATAGTGAGTGCTATACAAAGTTTTAAAAGGCTTACTACAAAAAGTCAAGTATTTTTCTTACCAATTTCTGGGTATCTAGTTCCTCTTTCCACAGATAGCTCCAGTTTCTTACATATCCCTTCAGAGGTATACAAATGTACACAATCCTCAAAGGGCAGCGTGTCAGATATCCACATCTGTCTCCTGGTCTGTGTTTCTGTCTTTTTATTTTCTCAGAAGCAGTCTTAGCAAGTGGCTGAGTTTTAATCAGAGACAGTTCAGTTCCACCAGCAACAGCTTTTTGGATGAGCTTTCTGACCCCGAGCTCTAGCCTTGAACAGCCTCTTAAGGTTACTGTGACTGTCAATATGGCCCCCAACAACACTGACCTGTGTAGAAACTCCTGCCCGCGGTTATAGGCGTGGATGGTGGCGAGGCCCTGTATGCTGGACGTGATGTGGGAGAGGAAAGGAGACTGTGTGATGTTGTCCAGACGCTTCAACTCACGGATCAGAACCCTGTGAGGGACAGGCTCTGTGTCACAGCAGGAAACCAGCACCCATGGCCTCTACTCTAACCCTTCGTGCATCCTATTTACCTGGCGACAATGTGTAGAACTGAAAAGAGGATGAGCAGAGGCCCCACTGCCACAAGGAACCATGGGAAGACTCCTGCGATCATTCCAACACAGAAAAATACCAGGATCACATTCTGGATGAACATCTCCGCCTGGAATGGCAGGCGCACGTCCACTGCAGAGACCAAGAGAAAACAAGCTTCAGACTCTTGGAACCCACAAGCAAGGAAAATGCAAGTAAATAGTGATCTTCCTCCTCCATCCTCTCTCTCTGGTTTAGTTTTCCTTACTCCTCCTAAACACTTCTCCTCTACAAAGTATTGTATATGTATGTAAAACACTTGAAAATAACATGCAAAAAGGAAAGCAAAGATCATCTATGTTCTTACCAACACAACAAAAATTTAAACATGTGTGAGCCTTGAAGAAGTATACACAACCTTCAAAAGCGGTATCTTCACCCCCTTTTAAAAAAGATTTATTTATTATTTATACAGTATTCTACCTGCATGTGTGACTGCAGGCCAGAAGAGGGCACCAGATCTGACTATAGATGGTTGTGACCCACCACGTGGGTGCTGGGAATATAACTCAAGACCTTTGGAAAAACAGCCAGTGCCCTTAACCTCTGAGCCATCTCTCCAGCCCCTCTTCACCCCTTTCTTTGGGCAGAGGTATCTTCATGAAAACTACAGCTTTGTCATAAACACTGCTGGTATTTTTTTTTTTCCTTCTTTTTGAGACAGGATCCTAGTATAAAGCTCAAGATGGCCTCAAACTTGCAACCTTTCCACCTCAGACTCTGGTGCAAGGACTGAACCAACAGCTCTAGCTCACCATGTGTGCTCATGTCTGAATGTGCATGCGCAGTGTGCCTGTATGTACACAAGTAGTAACATGGTGTGCTCCAGTTCTGGTACTGAGTCTGCTCCCAGTTCCTCTTACTTTTGCCCATAACCTTACATGGCCTACTGGCCCTGAAACAAGGTCCTCCTGGGAAGCCAACCATTGTGCAGTAGATAAAAACTAACTTTGAGGTGAAAGGATCTGAGCCCAATTCCTAACCTGATCACCTAATAGCTGTATGATCTTGGGCAAGCTACTTGACCTTCTGTATACTCAATGGGTGAAACAACAGATGCCTCCCAGGGCTGTTGTGTGGGTTTTGACAGGGTTGTTTGTTGCAGGATGTAACCAGATTCTGGATGATGGAGAGCTCTGAGTTCTGGGGCAGACACAAGAAAGCCCATCAGACGCTGCAGGTGCATGCTGGGAGTGCAGACATCCCTCCTAAAGCCCCACTGCTAACTCAACCCTCAGACAAAACATCCATGAATGCCAGACTCTCTTCTCAGTCTCAGGAGAGACAAAGCTGCACCTTCTCTTTTTTTGGGGGGAGGGGGGTGGGAGGGGGGACAGAACCCAGGAAGTCTAGAGGCAGTGAGCACTGGTTGTACTCCAGAGCATAAGAGAAAAGAAAGGTTGCCAGTGAGTGATACCTTCATCCATGTCTTTGGAAAAGCGGTTGAGAATCCTGCCCGTTGGAGTAGTGTCAAAAAACTTCATGGGGCTCCGAAGAATCCTCCGGAAAAGCTCATCATGGAGCCGGGAGGAGGCTCTCAGTGTTCCCTGGGGAGCAGAGAAAAAAACGATCAGGCCCAGAGACCTGCGTACTCAAGGAAGGATCAATTCCTACTCCTACAGGTGACCAGTGTGCAGACAGCCATTCCCAATGCTGGGGGAGTACAAATGGTCAGAAGACACAGGTGACTCAGAGAAAGCTGAAGCTCTTTCAGCAGGCCCACACTATTGTGCACACACGCCACACCAAGCCCACCCACTGTGGTATACCTTAACAAAGACAACTCCTCGAATGGCTTTCAAGACTAGCATGACGACCATGGAGAGGGCATAGATGCTCGCGTAGTACTGCATGAAGGGATTGTCCTTCATGCTCTCGCTCACGGTGCTTCTGTTCCCTTGAGACACTGTGGTGTTCTGTTTGGAGGGAAGGTACCATGGGGTGAGGTTCCTGACATAGCTAGGTCACTTTCAGCTCAAGGAGAGAGCCATTGTAAGTGACCTGGGACCTGGTCGTGGCAAACACAAAGCAATCTTGCTGAGCACTTCTATTTCCAGTGGGTGAACAGAAAGAACCTGCCACTGTCCTACTTCCTGACTAGCTCTACTGCTTCTGGGTTGGTCAGCCTTTTTTTCTGTTCTGTGAGACTACATTAAGTATCCTTTCCCTGATCTGGGAACACTCCTGTTCACTGCTTTCTTTCCTTTAAATTACCTTCTAATTGATACATAAACAAAGTTACCCATATTACCAGGGTATCTATCCCATTATGTTTCTGGTGCTTCTTTTTAGTGAAAAGGATAGGAGTTTCCCTAAGGAAACTAGGGAGACAAGGCCACATCATCAGCCATAACTCTCAGTACTGAGTGATCTCACCCCACTTCCTTGCTTGATCCAGTAGCTCAACCACCAAGTGCTGAAGGCAGTGCTGCCCACATTCAGCATGAAAAGGACCATGATGACCAGGAAAGCCAAGGGACCCCCTGCGGCCTGGATGTAGACGCCATAGACTGACCAAGGCACAGAGCCTTGCCCTTTCTCCTCCACTTGCACGAGCTGCCCTAGGAAAGAAGAAAAAAAACATGACCTTAGAAGGGAAGAAAATGGAATTAAACTTTGTAGGAAGATGTGGGTTTGGTTGAGGCACTACACTGGCCCAAAAGACCCATCCATCACTGGGTTTAGTCACAGAAATCAGCTTAGTGGGCAGCAGGAAGACAAAGTTGGCCTGTACATAACTTAACTAGCTAAGCTATAGCCAAATAATGAGGTAATTGGGTAAGTTACTGCCAATTACATTGTTTTCTACTCTGGACTTCTTTCTATATGTGCTAGAGCACAGTGTTGGCAGGAGTTTTCAGAATTGGGGTTTGAAACAAGGTCCAACTGATCAATCATTGTTTTCCCCAAACGAACTCTTTTCCTTTCACTGTCTAGGGACTTTTCCCTTTAATAGGGCTGTTCCCTTCAAACAAGACAACCTAGAGTCTCAAAGGACGTCAGATCAGAATTACCTCCTCTTGACAAAACACTCATTCACTGAACATTTTTTTCAGAACCATCTATGAGAGGAGGTCCCACATGGGCCTTTCAGAGCCTCGCTGAGGACAGTGTCACAGTCTGGAGGACAGGCCAATGAAACATGGAAACATGTACTAAACGCAATAGCAGAGCCTTTCATTCCTCTTCAAGGTCAAAGGCACAAACATTAGGCCATTTTCCTAACCCTTTTTGTGATGGCTATCATTAGGTTTTAAGTCTAATTACTGTGCTTAAGAAGTCTGTAAATCAAAATTACCTCTTGTTAAGTTTCAAAACCAGGAAAAGCAGATGAGGTGCCTATTTAACATACCAAAGAGGTTTTTCCAGCATTCCTCAGACCCTGCCTGTTACAGGGTAGCTGACATACCCTGCCAGCTATGAACTCTCCAGCCCAGGGCCTCTCCTTTTTCCCCAGAGTCTCTTCCCTATCTAATCTAGACAGTTTGTTTACCCGCACCTTTTTGTACCTTTGGCCTCCTGATTGCTGTACCTGGTTCCCTTCTCTCTCCCCCCTCCTTCTCCCCTCTCTCCACAAGGTTCAGAGTCATGGCCACTCTGGACTCTCCCAGACAGTCTGCCTCTGTGTCTCCTTTTTATCTACAATAAACTTTCTCCCTCACCATACCCAGGAGCAGTGATGTCCTTTCTTTTCCTTTCTATTTTTATTTTCACTCACCTCTAACCTAAAAGCCTCACTGGGCCAAGAACTGGGCTTCCTGGATTGTTAAGGGCCATCTTGTCCTGTACAATTTTAACAAGACTGTTGTTTATGCACAATGTTAACCTCTGCTTCTGCTTCTACTTCTGTACCTGAGCCTGCTTGTTCAAGAAAACCCTAACACCTACAAGACATGTTTGCTGAGAGCTCTTCATTATGCTTCAGTGAAGATGCATGCTTATACTTACACAGAACGTAACTTTCTGCCTGCAGGATGCATGCCTGCACACAGATGGGATGTAACTTCACGTTTCTTTGCCTGTATCAACCCCTGACTTTTTGTGGCTTGATGATATATCCTGGGAATCCCGAGTCCTAGGAGGCTAGTATCTAAATAAAAAGCCTCTTCTTTATTAAAATTATTCTTGGTCAGACTGGTGAATTTCTGACTGACCCCAGACCTATATATAATATTAGTCACTTTGGATTCCAGAAAGAACAAAACCTCACAAGACAGGCAGTTCTCACCCAGGAGGATAATTATCCAAACAAGGAAAGCTGCAGCTGTCTTGTAACCAGACAGATTCCTTCAGAACTAGCATAAGGACACACAAGAACCTCTCTGACTAGGGCTGCTTTAACGTGGACCACTTGTCTCACTGTCTCCCTCTATTTAATCCTAAAGCTCATGTCAGGACCCTGGAGGTGAACTTGGGGTCACTGGACCCTTTATCTGTACCTCTTCTCAAAGTAGCCACACTAAATAAATGTCCTTCGTTTTGTTTTCATCATTACTTGGTATACTCAAAACTAGTGGCTGAACCATTTATTGGTGCTACTAAAACCCAGGCTTTCATCCTAAAAATTCCAGTTATAAGGTAGGGAAGTGACTCAACAAAGAGATCATTAAACAAACTGCATTCCCTTTTATTTCAAAGGTGATATGCGCTTCAAATTCATAGACATGAAAATGCTACATTACTGCAAACAGCTTCTTAGACCCTCAACATCCAGGCAAGGAAGTCCAAGCAGTAAAACTACCTGTAACTTTTCTAGAGCTCTCTGCAAATATCACCAGGACCAGGCAATGAGCCTACTGGTCTAGCACAGACTCTGAGTATGGGGCATGCTGGATACCTCAGCTTTAACTGGAATTCTAATGAGCATAGTTTTTTGGGGTTTTTTTTTTGTTTGTTTTTTAAAGCCTTTAGACATGTAAAAAATAGCTTAGTCAGGATCCCACCTACAGCCAAGGCTGTTCCTGATAACCAGAACCAGTGACATCAGTCACTCAAGATAACTAGCATAGTCCTAGAACCCCAAGACGCCTGGACAGTATATAAGCAGAGATCAAGAGTGATGCTCTGCTCCGCACATCCGGAGAGACACCAGCTGTTCTGCCCTGGTGTAGGAGGCTGTAGAGTCTCCCCAGGATCTTGACCCTCAAATCAGAGACTTCTGTGAGAAACTAGACCTGGCCTTCAGCTGGGATTCAAGTATAGAGGTGAACAGAAGGGAGGAAGGAAGGCTCACTCAGGATGACTCAGCTGTAATCACCCACAGCTAACTCCACCCTTGAAGAAAAGCAAAGGATCAAAGGTCACCTTATTTCCCATGTTTGGCACACCCTGGGTCCCTCAAATATTATCTTGAACTTTGTTATTCAAGAAATGGAACAGACAATGGCATGAAGCATCATTCATCTCCTGATAAACGACACTCAAAAATGTCCTTACCTTCCTCTGACTTCACTGCCTTCTCCTTCTTCACTGACCCTGGCTTAGGGCCCTTGTCTTGCGATTTCTTCTGTGAACCACTAGCTTCCTTTTTTGAATTAATCTAATAACAATAAAAAAAAGTTCTCTAGTCATAAGATGTTCATTCAGATGAATGGGTACAGGATACATACTCATTGAGCTAGTAATATAAATACACCCAAGTTCTTACTTGTTTTGATACCAGGTTTCTGTGCTATACCCACACTGACCCTGATCTAGCTCAGCCTCCTGAGTGGTGGGATCACAGGACAGACACCATGACTGGCACACCTACTTTTTTAAGAAAGCTGCCTACAATAATGTACAGTAATTTCTTGTACTAACTCAATCTCTTAAAGTTTGGGGGATCCAGGTTTATTATCATTAAAAAATCCACTACAACATATTTAATATAGGAAAAGAAGTTTATTATAAAAGGAGAGAGGAAAGAGAGGAAGGCACCCCAGAAAGAAGAGAAACCAAGAAAGAGGATGTATGCTCAGAAATTCACAGAGCTGCCTTTATCTTGCATGCTGGCCACAGGTAATGATGTCAGGTTGCTGGGCAACCTAGAAGCAGGCTATTTATTGGCTTGTGAACTAACATTACAAGGTTCCTACCCTGTTAGTTCACTGACATTTATTCTCTTCTAAGCCATTTAAAACCTAACCTCCCCAAACAGAAGGGTTTACCATTTTATTCTTCAGTTTATCCCAGTGATTAAGTACCACTGGAATCATATCCTTTCTCTGACCTGCCAAATACTCAGGTCCAGAGAGGCCCCATTTCCCTCTGCTACCACAGAAGAACCCCAACCTCTCTGCTTGCTTTTGCAGGATCTCTGCATTCCGGCACTAATCTAGGCACATAGGCTCCTCTCCCATTGCACTATTTCCCGCGTCTCCTACTCTCCAGCCACACTTGACTTCACACCATCCCTTAACCATAGTGCAAATTCCCACTGCTGTGCCCTTGTCCCCTCCTCGTTCCAATCTCAGTCATGGCTGTCCCAATTCAGGTGGGCTCAAATGCTACACTCCGTGTAAAGGAATTTACACTTCTTTGCAATTAAGTTCGCCTGCCCCTCAGGAATCTTAGCACACTGCAGTATCCGGTTAGCGCTACCTATAAGATCAGGAAAGCACTGTTCTACCCTACATCACCTACCATCCTTCAGGGGCAAAGGTGAGATCTCACAGGGGATTATCCACTACTCAGTGCCTACTGACAGAACTGCATAGAACAGGGTACAGAGGCATTCATCAAAGTGAATCTGAGGCCAAACAAACAAACAAAACGACAAAACTGTTTCATGCTCTCCTTGCCAAGTTCTGCTACATCCTTAGAAAATTTCCTCCAAATTCAACTTTACATGAAATGGCATAGCCCCAGCAGCCTTACCACTAGACTTTCAAAACACACACTGAGATTTAAAAAATATAAAATCTAGATAGGGCTGTATCTGGGATAGAAGAAAGGGCTCTGAATATATTTACTGCAATACTTGAGAAAATGCATTGTCTAAAAAGATATTAGCATCTGTGGATCACCTACTGGGGGAAGCCCATTACTTTTTACTTAACGCAACAACTGTGAGTAACCAATATGATATGTGTATCAGGGCACCAGTGCTATCTATGGTGGAGGTCAGAGAACAACTTTGTGGGCTCTGGGAATTGAATGCAGTAGCTGAGCTTACAAAGCCAGTGCCATTATTCGCTGAACCATCCTGCTGGACCGGCAAGTGACATTGGGAAAGCATGCTCCTAGTTCAATGATAGTGAGCAGCAAGCTCACTATCCTTTTGCTCCGTGGACAATTCTGTATTTTAGCTTCTCTTTCTAATTTTCCCCTCCAAGTGTGCAAAGATGAGGCAACAACCTGAAGAGTGCAAAGCCTCCCAGAAGCCATAGCAGATCACTAAACATAAATCTGGATCTTTGCGTCTCTGTGCATGTCAGTGGTGATTCCAGGAAGGCTGGATGACTATCAGCCCAACGAACCAGTTATGCACAGTTAGCTGTACTGTGTGTGAAATCACGAAACAGAAAGGCTGAGGCAAGGCACAAGAGGAGGTCCCACTTAACATCCTGCTTTCATTCCATGCCAGTCTCCAAATGACCTGGCTAACAGCAAGGAAGATCAAACGCCAGCCTAAGTCGCTCTTGAGACCTGGGGAGAGAGGTCCGCTGGCCAGAAGCAAGCACAGCCTCTAGGACAGCTGTGCACAAGCTGTATTCTGCCTAGCTTGGAGCCTGTGTGAAGGCAGAGAAAGCTGACACCTCTGGGTGCTGCACAGGAGGTGGGAGCAAGTACAAAGAAATGGGGAATCAAGCTATCCTCACCAGCAAGCTGCTCAGCTTGCCTGAGCCTCTAAGACTGAGAATCATATTTGGCCACATAACTCCAATAAAATGCCTAATGAAATGGTCTCTAAAGAACTTAAGCCAGTAACCAGAGCACCTAAGTGCCAAATCAGGATCTAAGATACCATGGATCTTTTCCAAATGTACACAGTAATTGCCTTCCCCTGACACCTTGTTCTCTTACTTGTCTGTCAAAGAGAGACTCACGTTGCTTAGTCAGGGTTTAAGGAGCAAAGCTGTGAGCACACAGTCTCTCCAGTTCTCGCCCCCTCATCCTGCTCTCCCACGGGAAGATGAGCAGGTGAGCGCAGAACAGAAGTGTGGACATGGTATACCACAGGCAAACAGTTAAACTGAGCTCTTTCCACTCCGGTGTCATCATGTCTCCCTATGTAGAAATGAGATACAAACCCAGCAAACCTTACCTCAACTGGGGGTGTCTCTCCCAGTAACAGGTTATTAAAAATAGTTGCGTAATCCCCATTTAAGTTCATCAGTTCCTCGTGGGTACCTCTTTCTGTAATGCAGCCCTCTCTCATGAAGATAACTTCATCACAATCAACAAGGTACTGGAGACAACGGCAAGGACAACACAGAATTGCTGCTATTTATGCAAACACACTCAAATATCCAGTCTTAGTCTATGTCTGAACCAGAAATGGTTTGGCTGCCCATTTGACAAAATGAGGACATTTTAGGTTGTTCAAATAAGGGGAGATACCCCACTGGCTCATGGTGGATCAACACTTGAATGCACAGAGCAGACCACCCACAACAAAGAACCAGCAGCCTGCAGTGTTAACTGTCTCGAGACCTTTGCTTTAGTGTACCGTGTCCTATGACACAGTGCAAATAGTATTTCTTATGCATTCTGATGGTGGAGCTACACAAACTCCCCATTCAATTGTGAATCCTGCCTGAGTGTGGCCAGCCTGGTCTCAAATAAATTAACTAATTCAAATCCTTTCACTGACTGTAGAAATTAGAGGTTTTCTGGAGCAAAAAGGGAGATCGGGACTCCCAACTTAACCTGACAACTCAGACAGCAACAATCTGAGCAGATCTCTAAAATGAAGACCTGTCATGGATCAGTGGAGGCAAAGTGTACATTGTGCTTACTGTTTGCACACACAGACGCTAGCATGATGCTTTCTGCCAGACCAACTCATTCCCAACCTCTACTTCTAGATGGCCAACTACAGGACTGGTTTTCTGGCTATTTGCTGAGGAAACGAAAACAGTTCACCCTAGGAATCTCTACTTGTCTCACAGAGATACCTGGCCCAAGCCCACCCTTTTACCAAGCCTATGTGAGCGGCCTAGGAGAGAATGTACCATACCTGTAACTGGTGTGTAACAAACAGAACCGTCTTAGACTTGAGGTGCTTCCGGATAGCACTGTTGAAGATGTGGTTGCCTACATGGGCATCTAAGGCACTGAGCGGGTCATCCAGGATGTAGATGCTTCTGTCACTATACAAGGCCCGAGCAAGGCTGATTCTTTGGCGCTGCCCACCACTCAGGTTGGCTCCTCGTTCTCCAATCTATGAACCCAAAACCAAAGCAAGGAAAGCCTTTATCTTCAAGAAAAAAGTGCTTAATGGGCACCCCAGTCATCTTTCCCCTCCCTCCCCTTCCCAAACTGATGCTTGAACTCCTGCCTATATAAACTGCCACTGTGAACCTTCTAGAGACTGAGGGAGTCTTCCTACAACCATCTAAGTGCCAATCAAACATACATGTGTCTTTGACACTGCCCCAGAGAGAATATCCTAAAACAAAAAGCTGACCGTTCTTCAGCCTTGCCGAAAACTCTTTAGGAACCCTGAGAGAATCTACACACTCACATACAACCTCACGTGCCCTGAGATTTAAGATTATGAATCCACATAACCATTCTTCTGTATGGTGCCTGCTTGACTGTGGCACCATTTCTTCTCAGAAACTCCTCCAATCTCCACAGAAGTGGGCTCTTTTTATTCTGTGCCAAATTATCTGGGTCTTTTATTTGTTCCCTTAAATAAAAGCTTCTTATGCAAACAAACTACTGTCCTGTTCCTTTATAGTCTAAATATCAGGCAAGTGCTGAACATGTCACAACACACACATCTGACAAATTCGTAATTTGGGAACAAACACATAATTCAATTGTCAAATGGTACCTGATTTTCTGTTGCTAATTTTTTTTATTTATGGTTTTTCTTTGTTTGTTTTGTTTTTTGAGATAGGGTTTCTCTGAGTAGCCTTGGCTGTCCTGGACTTGCTTTGTAGACCGGGCTGGCCTCAAAGTCACAGAGATCCCTCTGCCTCTGTCTCACTGAGTGTTGGGATTCTGTTACTTTTTAAAATGTTATTCTTAAAAGAAAAAAAAAAAAACAAACCCAACATGTTATCAATCAAAGGTTCACTAACTTGTAAGTATCAGAACTACCTGCAGAGCTTATTAAAACAGACTGCTCAGGAGTGCATATCCTAATAATGTGTATTTCTAACAACTTACCAAGTGATGCTGATCCCACTGATTTTGATAACTCAGGAACTAATTAAATCATTACCAAATCTGGCTTGAGGGTTTAACTGAAGTCAGCTAAACAAAAGAGCCAAACCCACAGACTGCAGAGCAGTTCATAGGAGACAAACATTAAGAATGAAGCGCACACCAGGTGCAGAGACTGTTCAGGACAGAGAAGAGATTATCCCAAGGCTCTTTCTACCTAGGGGAAGGCAATAGAACCTAGGAACGAAGCTCAACATGTATTTGTTTGACTTATAGTTTAAAAATACTTAATTTTTTTCCACCCCTACCCCTCTCAAAGGGGTCTCACAATATAGCCATGGAACTTGCTATGTAGACCAGAATGGCTTCTACCTGTCTCTGTTTCCCAAGTTCTAATATTAAAGGCATGCATCACCATCCCCTGCTAAAATACATTTAAGCAGAGTAAAAACAAAAGGAAACAATTTGGAATCCAATGGAATATACTTAAGATTCGCATGACATATGAAATACATTAGTCTTTAGGCAGGGATGACATCCTTGCACTGATTAACAAATGCTTTATTAACATAATGGCTCAATGAAATCAAAGCTCCCTGTGTGGTCTCCTAGGAAGGGATGTGGCATGTCCTTGCAAAACCCTCCAAAGCCTTCCCTGCTAACTGCTATGGTGGCCTGTCAAGAGCAAAAGGCTTGTACCTCAGTCAGGTCGCTGTTGGGGAGAATGGCCAAGTCAGGACGCAGGCAACAGCTATTCAACACAGAGTTGTATCTGAAAGACACAAAAGTGACAGAAAATCAGGGACTTGGTTACAAAAAAAAAAAGCCTACTGATGGGCTGCCTTCTCTTACACATGGCCAAAGAAAACACGACAGAAACCAAACATGTCTCACCTTTCTTCATCAAATTCCTTCCCAAAGAGAATGTTGTCTCTCAGAGTGGCATTGAGAATCCAGGCCTGCTGGGCCACATAAGCAAAGGTCCCATTGACTGCAATGCTGCCCTCTAGGAGTGTCATCTATGGAGACAGACACCATCCAGTGGTAGAAATTAAAACAATGCCCCAGACCATCAGGTAACACCCGCACTGTCAGTGGTGACAAGTCTAAAGCCTTGGCCACTTGTGAGAGTTTCTTTGGACCTAACTCCAGATTACCCATTTCTTCTAAAGAGAGCTACAGCAACAAAAACATCAAAAGTTAACCTTATTTATGTGAGATGGGAGCCTAGCATAATTCACAACATGACTATACACTCACACCACACTAGGCAACCCATGGCTGTTCTGTGCTATCTAACTGTAAATTAATTTCACTGTAAAAGTGCATCTGCAGTGGCTGATCTTGGTTGTCAACTTGACTACATCTAGAATAAGTAAAATCTAAGCATCGGGGCACATCTGTGAGGGATTCTCGTGATAAGTTATTGCACTGGCTCCTCCCACCACCAAGAAAGAAGCACAATGCTTAGTGGGTGCAGTGTTTTGAGTGAGAAGGCCCCACAGGCTCATGTCTGAACACCTGGTCCCCAGCTAGTGGAACTATTTGGGAAGATTTAGGAGGTGTGACTTGTTGGAGGAGGTTTGTCACTGGAGGGGGGCTTTGGGGCAAACGCCCACAGCATTCCCAGTTAGCTCTCTGCCTGTGTTTGTGGATCAGGACATAAAGCTCTCAGCTACTGCTCTACCACCATGCCTGCCCACCTTGGCCATGCTCCTACCAGGATGGACATGGATTCACCCTCTGAAACCATCCCTGTTGCTGCCTAATGGGTCCATGAACAAAGTGGTCACAGTAGCAGTGACTGAGGCTATGTGTGGTGGTTTGAATAAGATTGGCGCCCATAAGCTATTATGTTTGAATACTTGGTCCCCAGTTAATGGAACTGTTTGGGAAGGATTCAGAGGTGTAACCATTTTGAAGAAGGTATGTCATTGGAAGTGGGCTTTGAGGTTTCAAAAGCCCATTACAGGCCTAGAGTCTCTCTGTCTGACTACCTGCCTGCTGACCTGTAAGCTCCCAGCCCCATACCTGCCTGCCTCGATGTTTCCTGATTATGATTATGGCCTTACCTTCTGAACTGTAAGCATACCCCCAATTAAGTGCTTTCTTTTGTAAGAGGTGCCTTCATCACGTTGTCTCTTCACAGCAATAGACCAGTAACTTAGACAGAAGTTGGTGCCAGGTACTGGGTATTGCTGTGACAGGCTAACCATGCTGTTTGTTGGAGAAATATGGTGGATTTTGGCTTAGGAAAGCAGTTGAATGTTGTAAGCAGGGCTTCCTGGGCCATCCTACTATGAGCATGGAAGACATTAGTGCTAAGAGCAATGCAGACTATGGGGCCCTGTTAGTATTTAGGCAGCCTGCTTCTGAGTTGCTTACCAACCCATGATGTCATCATGTGTCGCCCACCAGGCAGCCAGACCTGGCAGTGTGGTTAAGTTGCTCCATAAAAGGACCAACCTGCCACTTTGTCGCACTCTTACCCTTTTACTCTCTCACTCTCCTGCTTTCTCCCCTTTCTCTGTTGGGGCGCCCCCCCATCCAAAATCTTGTCTTGCTCTCTCCTCTCTCCTTTCATCTCCATCTAATAAACCTCTTTCATATAAAAATCTGTGTGCATCATCATCTCATGGTCCTAATAGGTGCAACTCAGTGGTTTTAGAACAGGGAATATTAGAGACCATTATTGTAATATTTTTGAATGTGGCTACCTTTTTTTTTAAGCCATTGTTGTAAAAATCTGCCAGAGGCTAAAGAGAAGAGTTTGGATTAATATCACTGGCAGAAGAAATTTCAAGACCTTCTAGTATTGACTGTGTCACCTGGTTATTAGTGAACACTCATGTAATCTACAATAAAAACAGAGTAAACAGGTCAAAGAAAAAGACAAATGGCACACTGAGAGGAGAAAAGGGTCATCAAGAAAGTAATGCTGGAGCTAATTCCTGTGCTCAAGGAGATAAGAAGTTTAAGGATGCTCAGTGGAATAAAGCAAGTAGTGACCTAGAACAAGATTCCACCCAGGTAATTTATAAAAAGGAAAGCTGATCCAGCAAAAGAAACCATCAACAATGGAAAGCTAATGCAAATGTAATTCTTGGAGGGAGCCAGATTCCACTGCAAGCAAGCAAAGAATTTGGCAGGTTCTGAATTTAGAGTCAAGGAAGATAATGTATAAAGAGGTTCTAGAATCATCTTCCAGGGTTAAGGAAAGCTGCTGAGGCCAGGCTTGTGTCACAGAAGTCCCTGCATGGAGGCCTAGAGAGGCCATTATGTGAAGTTGTAGAGGTGAACTATGGATTGTGTTGGAGACCCAAAGATGTTGAAGGTGCCAGAACTATGGGATATCTACCAAGGAGAGCTGCAATCTGGTGTGGAAACAGTCCAAGAGAAAGGAGTGTTGCAGTCAGCAAAGCAGAAAAAAAAGAGCCACCTAATAAACACTTTAACATCAGACAGTGTACTGGATAGTTTCTTGTTTTGTTTTGTACTGGATAGTTTTATGTCAACTTGATACAAACTAAAGTTATCTGAGAGGAAGAAACCTTAATACTGAGCTATAGGCAAGCCTGTAGGGCATTTTCTTAATTAGTGATTGATGGCAGAGGGCCCAGACCACTGTGGGTGGGACTGTTTCTACACTGATGATCCTGGGGTCTATTTAAAAAAAAAAAAAAGCCAGGCTGAACTGGTGGTGGTGGTGAATGAATGCCTTTAATCCAGCACTTGGGAGGCAGAGGCAGGTGGATCTCTGAGTTCTAGGACAGCTAAGGCTACCACAAAGAAACCCTGTCATGGGAAGAAAGCCAATAAGCAGCACCTTCCATGGCCTCTGCATCATCAGCTTCTGCCTCCAGGTTCCTGCCCTGGGGGAGCTCCTGTCCTGACTTCATTCAGAAATGATCAGTGCTATGGAAGCATAAGCCAAATAAACCCTTTCCTTCCCAAGTTACTCTAGTCATCCCAGCAACAATAGCCCAAACGAAGACAGAATGTGGAGTTGTGGTATTTGGAGCTTGTCCTGCTGGGTTTCAGTCTTACTTTGGTCCAGTATTTCCCCACTGTGGGCCTCTATTTTGGAATGGTAATGTATATTCTGTGCCAGCTTATGTTGGAAGTATGTGATCTACATTTTTATTTTAATTTTATGTGGGGTTACAGTTAAGAGATTGCTTTGAGTCTCAGACAAGACTTTGGACTTTATGCAACTTTTTTTTAAGATTGATGGATTGTTTGATTGATCATCGTGCACTGGTGTTCTGCCTGCATGTCTGTCTTGTGAAGGTGTCAGATCTTAGAGTTACAGACAGTTTTGAGCTGCCATATGGGTGCTGGGAATTGAATCCAGTTCCTTTGGATTCAAGAGCAGTCCATGTTCTTAAAAGCTGAGCTATCTCTCCAGCCCCAACTTTTATGCAATCTTGAGACTGTGAAAGACTATGTGTACTTTTGAAGTTGGACTAAATGCATTTTGCATGATGATATGGCCACAAGCCTATGGGTACCAGGGAATAAGTAGAATGTGGTGGTTTGAATGAGATTGGCCCCCATAGGCTCATGTTTGAATGCTTAGTCTCTATTTGGTAGAACTGTTTGGGAAGGATTAGGAGGTGTGGCCTTCTTGGAAGAGGTGTCTCTTCTCCAATTAATGTTTTCTTTCATAAAAGTTGTTGTTTTTGGCGTGGTGTTTCTTCATAGCAATGGAACAGTAACTAAGACACTTTGCATGAACAACGTGAACAACATGGACTTCCACTCAGGAAGTCTGACCTGCCTTTAGCTGCAGGAAAAGTACCAGATCTGCCAGCAGAAAAGATCAGCACTGAACACTCCCAATATGGCACCATTCCCTGGGGTGACCAGCCAGTGACCTGGTAGTAGGCTGACTATACTAGACCTCTGCCTGTGAGGGAAGGACAACACTTTCATTACCAAATAGAAACTTATTCTGGTTGTAGATTTGCCTTTCGTACACATAATGCTCTGCCAAAACCACTGCCCATGGACAACACAATGCCCATCTCCCATCACAGTATTCTATATAGCAATGCTTTGACCAAGGAACACACTTTACAGCCAGAGTAGCACAGTGTGCCCAGGTTCATGGAGTCCACTGGTTTTACCATGTTCCCTACCATCCTGAAGCAGCTGGCCTGACAGAGCAACTGAATGGCTTTTTGAAGACACACTGTCAATTAGGTTGTAAAAGACTGGAGACCTGGGTCAGGGTTCTCTGGAAGTAGGTAGGTATATGCTTTAAATCAGCATCCGATCGATACATGGCAAGGTTTTCCTACAGCCAGGATTCACAGGACCAGGAACCAGGGGCTGAAAAGGGAATGGTTCTGCTCATTATCATCCCCTAGTGACCCACTAGATAAATTTCTGATTCTGTTTCTGAGACCTTTGGTTCTGGTAGGCTGGAAATTTTGGTTCCAGATGGTGGAGCACTACTGCCTAGAGACACAACAAACATTCCACCGAACTGGAAGCTCAGGCTTCTTCCTGGTCACTCTGTGATTCTGATGCCCTTAAGCCAACAAGCTAAGAAATAAATAACAGTATTAAGAGAGGTGATTAATCCAGATGACGCAGAGAAAATTGCATTGCTTCTCCACAACTGACAGAAAACAGATTATCTCTGAAGTGCAGAGTTTTTTTTTTTTTTTTTTTTTTTTTTTTTTTTTTTAGTCTTTTTGAGACAGGTTTCTCTGTGTAACAGCTCTGGATGTCCTGGAACTGGCTCTGTAGACCAGGCTGGCCTCAAACTCACAAAGATCTGCCTGCCTCTGCCTCTACTGGGACTAAAGGTATGCGTCACCATCGCCTGGCTGCAGGGCGTCATTCAGGGCATGTCTTCTTGTTACCATGTCCTGTGCTTAAAAAAATCAATAAAACTGAGTGCAGTAGTGCATGCCTGTAACCCCAGCACTCAGGGAGACAGAGGCAGGCAGATCTGTGTGAATTCAAAGCCAGCCTTGTCTACAAAGTAAGTCCAGGGCGGCCAAGGTTACACAGAGAAACCCTGTCCCAGGGGAAAAAAAAAAATTAATGAGAAACTACAACCCAATCCAGGCAGCATGAAAAAGGGGGCAGACCCTTCAAGGAAGGTATAGGTCACTCCTCCAGGAAAAGAGCCAAGACCTGCTGAGTTGCTTGCTTTGTAGAGGAAATACAGAATGGGTAATACAGAAGGTTATAAATGACAGCTAAGACAGTGGTTCTCAACCTTCCTAACGCTATGACCCTTTAACACAGTTCCTCATGTTGTAATGACCCCCAACCATAAAGTTATTTTTGTTGCTACTTCAAAACTGTAATTTTGTTCATAAAGTCGTGATGTAAATACCTGATATGCAAGATGGTAACCCCTGTGAAAGGGTCATTCAATCCCCCACCTCAAGAGGTCATGACACAGGTTGAAAACAGTGCATCTATGATCAGGTGCTAAAACTTAAGACTGCAATTGACATGAGTGTTTCTATCCTGTTTTGTTAAAAATGTGTTTGTGCATATAAGCATCTACATTAAATATTTGTATTCTTTATTTCTTCATCATGTAATTTAACACTGATTTAGTATCAGCAGTTATCACACTTGCTATCAGACAGTAAAAGAACAAGCATTCCTCAAAGATACTGCCACCTCCTATAAAATATACAAAGAGTTTGAGGTTGTACGTGGCATAGTTTATCACGTTATACAAAATTATAACCTAGTTATCGCTTTTCTGTGGAAAGTAAGCATGACACAGCTGTGTGTGTCAAGTTAACAACAGGTGAGCTTGCGATGGGCAATCTTGGTTGTCAGATTGACTATATCTGGAATCAAGTAAAACCCAAGCAGCTGGGCACACTTGTGAGGGATTTTCTTGACAGGCTCATTTGATGTGGTCAGACTCACTCTAAATCTGAGTCATCTGAGGGCTGGAGATCCACCCTAGATCTGCCCACACCTTCTGGCAGTAGCCCCTGTGAAAGGACATGGAGTAAGGCAACTTTTTGCCTGCTTGCCCTCACTTTCCTTGGCAAGGTCATTTATCCTCCTGTTGAAGCAGTACTCTGCTGGTGTTAGCACCTACTTGGGAATCCAATGTAGAGTAGAGGCCACTGAGACATCCAGCCTGGTGAACTGAACAACTAGTGGATTCCTGACACTTCTATTAGTGACAGCCATTGTTGGACTAGCCAGAAGGAACGCAGGCTGCAAGCCACTCTAATAAATCCCTTTATAAATAGATATATATTTGTTACACGTTATGTTACATAATACATATATATTATGAGTGAATATATGTATATGTTCATTCTATCAGTTCTGTTCCTCTAGAGAACCTTGACTAATACAACAAGCAAGAAAGCCTTCTTTCGAAGTTCCCTGGAGAGCCTGCCTCAAGGAGACAGTGACCAATTTATCTATAGGATTCCTCCAAGATATTGCCTAGACTAGCTGCTTCTGTGAAACAAGGACCAGAGGGAAAACAGAATTCCAAAGACAGGATAGGGCCCAGGTGCTGACCTGTAGTACCAGCCTCCACATCAGACGGGCTGCCAGCATTTGAGCCACAAAAGCCAAAACACTCTGGTCCTTGGGCCTAGCTATGGGTCTTTGTAAAAGCAAAAGCCTGATAGGCAGTTTCTCATAAGCCAGATCCGAGGACCAGTCATGAGGCTGGGGCTTTTGAAAAATGAAAAGTAATTTTCAAAGTGCTACTGAACACTTTGCAAGATGCTGGCCCAAGGACCTGAGTGTATAATAAAGCAGAACACAGTGTCATGCTTGAGAGGACCACAGCACACTATAATGGCTGGGACCAAACAAGACAAAGAAATTGTCCCCAACACAGGTCACACTGTCCTCAACATGAATGAACTCAGAAGACCTTTCCTGACAGGAGGTGGTAACAACTTCATGCCTATCTTCATCTGCATCTAAGTCAAGCTGGTTTGACTCTTGTTAAAGGCATGCAGGTACCTGTTTTTCTCTGACTCCTGGGTTCCACACAATCAGAAGCTGTGCTCATTCACCCTTTCCCCATCACTCACGAAGCTGAAAGCATCTGCTAGGGCCCTCTGTATTTCTCCCTTTCTGTCTCACAATGTACTTGTGTAGCTAGATAACTGAGCCTCTCTCAGGACATAAACTTCCTGAAGGAGTCTCAAGAATTTAGGTTAAGGACCGAGTGAGACTTCGCTTCTGAATCCAATTCTGGCAATTCACTAACGCTATACTGCCGTGTGGGGTGTTGGATCATCTCTGCTACTTCCATTCCTAGCACACCCACAGTAGACAGTAACTACTTCCCAAATAAGACAAGGCACAGGGAACAAATGACACCACTCATGAGGCATTTGTCGCACATGCAGTACATGTCAACACAACGATGTTCAAGGTGGATAAACTAAACAGCACAACATAAACCATGGTCCCTTTGTTTCCACCTCTACTGACTCTTCAGCAATTGAGTTTGTTTCTTCTGAAATGTTTGCTAAGCCAAGCTTGAGAAAGAAGCAGAAAATACCAAAAAAAATTTACAAAAATCTTACCTGGCCTAAAATAGCTGAAATGAGAGAGGTTTTTCCACTTCCCACACTGCCACAGATTCCAACCAGTTTGCCCTGGACAAAGAACACAGAGAGAGGAAGGACATCAAGAGAATGTCAGCCATTCATCCAAAGAACTTGCAATTAGTCCACCAATACAGAGTCCCAGAAGGGCTCTGGAAACATTAATTGCCACACAGATTACAATACACCACAATCACTTTTACAAAGCCTCTTGCCAACTTTGCAAGCAGCCTAAGATATTTTTGTTTTTTGTTTGTTTTACTCACTTTACATCCTTGTTGTAGCCCCATTTTCCCTCCCCTCCCAGTCCCACATTCCCCCCTCCTTTTCTGAGGAAAAGGGGAGCTCCCTTTCCATCCATCCCACCACATCAAGCTGCATCTGGACTGAGCATGTCTTCTTCCCCTGTGGCCTGGCCTGGCATTCCTGCCAGGGGAAAGAGCTAGTAAGTTAGTCCCTGTGCAATGCAGTCCCCACTTCCCTTACTAGAGGACACCTAAGGTTTTTGATTTGTTATTTTGCAAGGCAAGATTATTTATTTAAAATTATTTTATTGTAATTTTTATTCATTTTATTTTTAGTGAGAACTGCATGTAGTATTATATCCGTTTGGTTTTTGCGACAGGGTTTCTCTGTGTACCGGTGGCTGTGCTGGAATTCAGAGCTCCACCCACCTACGCGTGTTTTGCCTTCATACCGTCTATGCACCATGTGTGCCAGGTGCCTGCAGAGGCCAGGAGAGGGCGTTAGATCCTCTGGAATTGGAGTTACAGTCAGTTATGAGCCACCTGTGGGGGCTGGGCATTGAACCCAGGTCCTCTAGAAGAGCAGCCAGTGCTCGTAACCTCTCAGCCATCTCTAAAGCCATCAGTGGATTTTTAAAGAGCCACTTGTTTGGCAGTCCTATGTGATAGTGATGACGTCCCCTCGAGAAAGAGGGAAGGTAGGACAGTGGTGCAGAAAGATCCCACACTCTACACGCAGGCAGTATGTGACTACAATTTCAACTCTACCCGCATCTGTGTGTCTCAGTGTTCCACACCAACCCTGTGCCTGTTTCCTTCACTGTACTCTGCGCACTGAAGCATTGCTCACTGAATCAAGCATTGTATTACAAAATGAAGAGTAAGTTTCAACTGAATATGAGAGGCTGTTATCTTCAAGAGATGACTAATGATACAGAGGTTTCGGTAATCAGTAAGTTATCAAATAAGAAACCTGCTGCTAAGAATGAAATAAAAACCAACAATGACCTGTAAGTGATAAACTGACAGTTTCAGGAGACCACCAAGGATTGTTGCTTACGGCTGCTAAGAGCAGGAAGCTTTCTGTGTCTCCTTAGTCTACCTGTGGATCTGCCTGAGGTGCTACTAGTCCGTGGCGCTGCTGCTGTCCCCTGCACGAGAGCTTCCCGCCAGCATTGCACATGAGCACTGCTTACTACCTCTGTCTCCATCACCTTTGGCGGAGACTCTCCCATCTTTTTCCTGCACTAGAAGCCCCTTAGGGCTCTCCTTGTTTCCTGCGTTGTCTCTGCATGATCTTCTGAACCCTGCAGGTGATGTGTAATCACAGCTACTTTCACAAATCCTCTCGGGGTGAAGTCAGAGTGTCATGAGAGGCTCAGCTACTCTGTAACTTCAGGGCTGCTATCATTTCTCACACTCCCCTGCCCCAGTAACCAGCACACTCCAGATATAGACTTCCATGCTTCTGCTCTTTAGCAATGTCTCCCCTAGACAGACTCACAGCTCACTCTCTCAGACTCTGCTCAAATATTGCTCTTTCCTTCCCTTCCTCCTCCCCCTCTCAATGGAGTAGTACCTGTTTATCTGCCATGCAAACTCCCACCACCTAGACTGTCACCAGGTATCCACGCTGGCCTAAAACTCAGCGATCTACCTCAGCCTATCCCAAGATAGGACTACAGACATGCACTACAAGCCGGGCTAAAACGTTCTTCAAACAGGGTCTTTCCTAAGGAAACATGTTGAAAATGCAAACACGACAGACCCTGTCCCCACTCCTTTACCATACTTTGCATAGTCCTGATACAGTGTGCTTCACTTGCTTATTGTCTATATCTGTCCACTAGGAATGGAAACTCCAGAGAGGGAGCTTTGGCTGTAGGTTTTGCTGCTGTGTTTGCTCTCGAACCTTCAATAGTACTTGGTGTAAAGCTAGTACTTAAAAAAAGAAAAAAGGCTATTGAATGAATGTGTGAATGTCCATCCGGGGATCCCAGATCATATGGTCCTCTAAGCATGGGGCTAGTTCCCAGTCGTAGTCTGAATCTTAATTAAGGCTTCAACCTGCAATCGATGTTCTAGCCACTCTCTGAGAGTCCAGGTCTGTACTAGCTGAATTATAATATAATATACCCAAATCACCCTTTACTTATGCTAAAAAAAGATCACAACATAGTTAAGAGGAACACTGAGGGCTTGTTGGTTAAGAGCACTGGCTGCTTTTTTTTCAAAGGTCATGTGTAATCACAGCTATTTTTGCAAATCCTCCCAGGGTGAAGTCAGAGTGTCAGGAGAGGCTGAGTTCAGCCCCTAGCACCCACATCAGGAGGCTAAACCACTTATAACTTCAGCTCCAGAAAATCTAACACTGGTCTTCCAGCCTCCACTGGCTCCTGCACTTATGTGCACACACCTATAAACAGATACGTAAAATTAAAAATAAAGAAATAAAGGTAGCACTCAGAATAGTTTTTATATGCCAACTTCTCTGCGATGCACAACCTGGTGTAATGGCTACAGCAATGGATGTGATTATAACGGTTCACATACAGCATCACAGCAGAAACCCACACAGGACAGGCTTCGTCTACCTATTAGTAGGATGAGCATCTCATGAGGTCATCAGTTATTCATTCTGGGCTCAGTTTGGAATCAGAGCCCAATCTGAATCTCTTGATTCAGGACTCACAGCCAGAGTACTCTGTTTAAAGAAAGGATCCTGCCAGAGTAGAGTGGGGCAATACAGGGGACAGCGGGGTTGGGGTAAGGCAGGTGGCTCACCTCTTCGATTTCCAAGTCAACATTGTACAGTGTCCTCTGCAGACGCGGGCTCCCTGCGTGGATCTGCTTGCCTTCTTCCTCTTCCGGACTGGGCCGCTCATCACTATCCAGAAGGAGATGTCCTTTCTGCTCTGCCAGCACTGCCTGGTGCTCAGTGTGCTGCAGCTTCCTCGACTTCTCTTTCTTGCCCCTGGTAGCCCTCTTGTCTTTTTTCATTTTAGGGGTCAGCTTGGGCGAGTTCTGTATACTGGAGTGGGAGGAGTCCCATGCCAAGGTGGCATTTTTCATCTCTATCTTGATGTGAGGGCTGGCCGGTTTGTTCTTTATCATGTGAACCTCTTCCATTAGAAACAAACTCTGATAGGAGTTGTGAGAGAGGTGCAAAGATGAGACACTGGATCAAGACCAGGGAGACAAGCTTATGGCGTACACTCACGTAGCAAAACACATCAGGCTATACAGTGGAAGGAAGCTGAAGAGCAAAAGGTAGCTCATTAGTGTGGCCTCGCCTCAGGACCAACAAGGGGGCTCAGGGCCTCGTCCACTGACCCGACCCTCTATTCTAAGTCACACACTAAGGTAGCCCTGCTTTCCGCGGACCAAAGGACATTTCTCAACTGACAGGGATATGGTGCCCCTCGTACAGTCACTCGTAGGTTCCAGAGTAACGGTTAAGGAAGCAAGGGGGATGCTGACCCTTTACAATGACATCACCATGCCACTGACCATAGCTTGACCTTCCAGACCACTTCTGCAGAGCTGAAGCATGCATACTGTCCTCACTGACAGCTTGACACCTAGTGAGAGGCTAAAACTGGCACCAGCTTAATTGCTGGGTTTGGAAAAGACCCACACTAAGGGCACCTCCCCGATAATCACTCCACGAAAGGAAAACTAGAGTCTTCTCTCCATTCACTTTCAGAGTTCAACTGAGTTATTTCAAAGGGTAGGAAAAGGCAACATCAAACAGGGAAGTGTCTCCAAAGTGAGATTTGAAATTTGCATTTTCTAGTTTGTACTTGGACCCTTCTTAAACCAGGAGATCTTTAGAGAGCACTATCACAGAGGGATTTTCAAAATGTTTTTCTTTTAAATTAATTTAAAACATTAGAAAATCTTAAAAGAAAAGATGACTTGCAGGACGAGGTCTGCTTAGTGACTACATACCCTGCTGGCTTGAAGTCTGCAAGAACCAGCAAATGGAATATACAATCCCCCGCCCTCCTGGATCCCGGGGTCTGCTTTTACGAAGGGTTAAAAAAGGCTCTCACTGAACTGAATAAGGACAGCAACAGACATGCTGACACAGAAGGGGTGGGAGAGCCCCCCAGGCCTCACGCCTACACAAAGAACTACAGGCAACTAAGGAATTCTAAGAGATGGAAAAACAGTCCTCCCAGGGAAGAGCACACCAATTGGTTATTCATACCAAACGGTCAGCTCTAAAAACATATGTATAAGTGACTTTATTCAGACTGAGCAGGTTGTTTTTATGTATTTAGGAACATATATATGCATACACATACATACAGATATACATATATGTATATAATAGCAATTAATAAGAGGCCATAAATTTGAAAGACAGTAACAAAGCGTATATATGAGGGTTTAGAGGAAGGAAAGAGTGGGGGAAAGTATGTAATTATAATCCCAAAAATAAAATAATTAAAATAAACAAAAATGAACAAAAAGAAAGGATCTCAAGCTCACCTCAAGCTCCCTAGGCACCCAAGAATTACCTGAGCCCTAACCCTCCTACTGCCACCTTCAAGAGCTAGGATCACAGTCTCTCTTCACGTAAACCCAAATGTGTCCCTAAAGCTTAGGTGTCTGTGAATGGCTGTGGGATTCATATGTCCAGAGCTTTCCTAGAAACAGGGATGAAATAACATCAACCATTCTGATCACCTTCACAGAACAAAACCACATATGGATAGAATGCACACCATTTCGTTCCCTAAAGATCCAGTAAAAGGATGAACTGTTCAGGCTTATTACAACTGAGATGTGCACCTGCCAGGACAAGCGGGGTCTCAGAGGCACAGAAGCCACAAACCTCACTCCCCAGGAGGATGCTGCCAGCTGACACGGCTTCCTAGCCCCACAGTGAAGGGTACACCAGTAAGCTCAGCACCTGGGAGGCCAAGGCTGGAGAACTATGCATTAGCGGCCAGCCTCAAAAGCAAAAGCAAACCTCTGTCCAAACTAAGGAGGACATCAGAAGACATAAACCATAAGGTGTCCTGTTGAGAAGAGGGCTCATGGGGCTGCCACATACAACACAACACTGTTACACTAGGATCCGTTAGATTTTAAAGAACCACTTCTCAGTATATACATGCCTGTGCTACCTGCTGATACGTGCTCTCAGTACGGGGAGAAACTTCAAAGAGAGAGAGGGCACAAAACTATTTTTTGTCCTTATTTCTTTATCCAAAACTCAACAAAATCCATCCACCAAGGATACAAAAACAAACAGGAAGAACTTTGGTCAGAATATTGACTTTCTACCATGACTGGATATTGTGGCTTTAGTGAGAGAAAGCTCTGAGACCATCATTACATCAATCATACCTATGTCATTCTGGTCTTTGTCTTTTGAGCAGCAGGAGGGGAGGAGGAATACAAAACAAAGGGGTACATTCTGGAAGAATAGTTTTCTTGGCCCAATGCAAGTCATTAACTGCATTGAGCCTGATTAACTGTAAACAGAAACAACTGAAGTAAATTCCAGCAAACTACTCTCTATCCTCACAGGGATGCCTGCTGTTTTTCCTGGGTCTCTAAGATAGTGACAGTCACCCTTCAAATGCTGGGCTCCAACTCTTCACATCACCTCGCTGGCTGAGGAAGACCATCAGGGTCCTGTCAATGGATTCCAGCCCACAGGGTGCTTATCCTTTTAGTAACCAGTGTCAACCACTTTCAAGTAAGTGTCTACTCCCTCCACCCTCCCAGGTTGCTCCCTCTGGTGTTGCATTATTCCGAAGGTACAAAGGACACAAAAAGGTCTGGTCAACTAACCACGCAAGGAAAAGAGCTGATACTTACTTAACTGTACTTCTCAACATGATCTAGTTTTATGACTATTTCCATGTCACTGCATTCCCTGCCTCATGTAGTGGCAATCACTGGGTAGGAAAAAGAAATATCAAAAGGACTCAGCATAGCAACCAATCCAAGTGGCAGCAGGAATGAGGAAGGGGTTGGGGGGTGGACAGCCACCTGGCTGTGCTGGTCTTCTACCTACATTTAAGCCACTTAAAGGCCGAGTAATTGATAATACATATCCATGTTGGGCCTGGCAGAGGGAGCACAGCCCAGAACCAGGCCAACCAGGAGAGATAAAAATGCAGATTAATTTTAAAAGGTATTGCTCTCATCTCTTAATTCAGTTGTCTCTACCATCTCCTTAAAGCAAACCAGAGTCAAGTGCAGCTGGCCTATATGGACTCTCGGAATACAGGCAGTATCGAGCTGTGCCAAGGAGAGCTCCTGAGGCGGGAAAGGGGCAAGGAACCACTTACCTTAAATCTGTCAACAGCAACCGATGCTTCAGAGAGGGACTTCACTGAGAAGGGTGTTACTTTTAAAGCAAAAGTCATGGAATTGAAGACAGTCACCACTGTGAAGGCCTTAAAACACAAAAAGAAGTGAGAGCAAGCCTCGTGAGGTTGCACACTAGACAAGCAGTGCCATCTCCTTTCGGGTGGGGGGAAGGCTGTAACTAACAAATGTTAGTGCAATCAGTTTCACTAACATACCCTGTTTTGTGTGCAGATACATTCCTGTCTGTGACACAGTGCAAGCGTGGAGGTCAAAGAACAACCTGGAGACTTTCTCTCTTTCCCCCATGTGGGTTCCAATTACTTGACTCGGGGCATTAGGCTTGGTGGCAAGCGCCTATTCCCACTGAGCCATCTAGTCAGGCTCAGTCACATGTTTTATTTTTTAACTGTGTGTGTGTGTGTGCGCGCGCGCATGCGTGCACTTGAACATGGTGTCCTCAGAGCCCAGTGGTGTCAGATATCCTGGAACTGGAGCAGCCCAGTGTGGGTACTGGAAATGGAACTGTAGTCCTCTGCAAGAGCAGTACATGCTTTTAACCTTGGGGCCATTTCTCCACCGCATATTTCTATTTTAAAGGTAAGCTTTTTGTTTTTGTTTTCAATGAGACTTTCATCTAAAATTCTTAATAAACATGAAACACAGGTTCTTCTGTGGTTACAAAATTAAGCCCAAACCCAGACTGACTGAAATTAAGTCACAATATTCCTGCAGAAGGGATAGATAGCTCCTTATCTTCCACTTCTCATCTTAAAGACAGGAATGAAAAAAAAAAAAAACCTAATTCTTAGCAGCAGTCCGAATGAAATACCAAGTGGAGCAGACTTGATCCATACACAGTGTTTCTAAAATGGTCCCCACCCGAGTGTTGGCTTACCTGTGCTGCAGTCAGGTCAAATCCCAGGGTCATGTGAACAGAGAATGTCACCACACTGGCAATCACCACAACAATAGGAGCCACTCCAACGGTGATGCTCTGAAAGTACCCTGCTTTTTCCAGTATCCGACGCTCCTCCTCTCGGATTTCTATGAAAAAGCAATCCATCTTCACAGCAAGTCAAAACATGCTTTGGGATAGTTAACCCACCACCAAACAAGAATCACGTTTCAACTACAAATAAGTCTTCTGTTGTTGTTTTCTTGTCTGTTTGTTTGAGACAGGATCTTGCTATGTAGCCTAGGCTTATCCTGAAATGAAGGTTTTCCTTCTTCAGCCTCCCAAGTACCATGATGCGGGTACACACAGGTTTTTAAAGGATTCTTTAATACCAATGATGTAAAAAAAGAGAAAATCAGTTTAATAAGACTACTAATTCAGGTTCTGTCTGTTCTGTAGATTGGACCTAGCGCCTTGTGTGTGCTAGGCAAGCCCTACACAGCCCCAGCCCTAGGACTATCAACTCTGCCACTACAGCTGAGGTGTGAGTTGTAGCGGGTCACAAGGAGAAATCTAAAAGAAAGCAGTTGCAACGCTAGTACACTGGTCAACTGCCTTTAAGGCTATTGGGTTTCACCGAAGCGAACATTTTCCTTGCACCTACACCTGGCAGCTTTCTTTCCTTATCTGGTCACTGCTAATTATTTACTCTGGGATTGCTGAACCACCTTATAAGATGAAGAGTCCAGATAAGCTCCTGGAGACTTGTTTAATCGATAACCAAACCAGCTGCCTTGATATCAACAGAATCATCTACTTAAAACTGTATCAGCTGTTTACAACACTTATAGCCAGTTACTATGTCATTAAGTCCATTAACAGCCCATATTTATTTTTTACTGAAATAAAGGTTTTAGATAGATAGATAGATAGATAGATAGATAGATAGATAGATAGATAGACAGATAGATAGATATTTTTTTCTCCTTCTTACATGCTACTGTTTTTAAGGCCCCGCCTTCCCATCCATGTTCAGACCTGTTTGAATGTTAGTGTCATGCTAGTTACCCTGACAGGCCTGCGCTAGACATACTTCACATACACCAAACTTAAAGCTGTGAGTGGAGCCAGCGCTGACGACCTTGTAACTACATCAATTAATCATCTTAAAGGGTAAGAAAACAAGTCCCTAGTGAGTAACAGAAGCAGTTGCCGAGTCCAGGCCTCTTGAAGCCCAGTTCATCCTTCAGGGTCAAAAAACCATCCCTGGCACCTACGCATCCACAGAATAGAAAGGCTTAAAAGCAGAGCTCTTGGCAATCACCTGATACTGCCTTCTGCAATAGCTTTTAGCTGGGCCAAAAATCATGTATTGGGTAAGAGAAGAATTTGAATATCTTATTATAGCTAGATTTGTACATATTACTGTAACTAGCTATGGCACCTTGGGCAAAGTCATGGTTTCCCGGGTTCAAATTCCTTTTGAACATAAAAGATACTAGACAACAAAAGTCTATGTCTATATATGCTCAGGAAGCAAAGTTGGTTGAATGAATGAAAGAATGAACGAATGAATGAATAAATGAACAGGCCCAAAGAATCCAAAATCGCACACACTACCATATAAACAAGGGAAATCTTTAAACTTACTTTGAACACTCTGAGAAAACGCTTTGACCCAGGCATACATTTTAATAAATTTGATGTAGGTGAGAACTTCATTCATCTTCTGGACACGGTCATCTGTAGCAGCTACACACTTCCTCCTGAAATACGCAGTGAGCCTCGACACGAACATCTGGAAGGAAAAGCAGCACCCTGTCTGAAGCACCCCTAGATCTGCCTCACACAGGCACATGACCCTGTTCCTGGGACAAACCGGGGTAAGAGATCTCTAGAGTTACAAACTCTTTAATTCTCATCTCCTTGTGGGGAAATGAAGACAATTAACAGTCAGTTGACATGCGCGCCACCATGGTGGGATCAGGACAGTCATGTCAATACCAGCTGGAGTAATTCAAATCAATCACACCTGTGTTACATCTGGGTAGGGTTCACCTGGAGCCTTCTACTCCACCCAGACTCACTCTCCTTTTGTGGCTCCTGCCTTTTACGCAAATGACATCTTACTTCCTCTCAAGGCCAGTGAATGTGAAATGAGCACTATCTAGCACCAGACTTTTCCAACTAGGTGCCTTCTTTGAGAAAATTTCCAAGGATGTGTTTCAATAACCCGGTAGAAGCACTTTGTCCCCTTCTGAGAAGCTACCAAGATACAGCAAAGAGGTTCACTCACCATTGCTGGATAAAAAAGGATAAACACAGCTGATCCCAGGAAGCCCGTTGGTCCTAGAATGATTACATTATAAATCATGCCCAAGATGGCAACAACAGGTCCTCCGGCCAGCAAGCTGCCCACAGCGGCTGCCTCAAACATCCTCTGCCCATCATTGGAGCAGATATTGATGAGCTGTAAGATAAGACAAACAGTTTGGGACCATGTAGGGCACCAGACACTGTATTCAGGAGGAAGGTCAAGGACAGAGCAGGGCTAAAGAAAAGATAAACTCAGACTGAGAGCCTGCTCTGGCTACAAAGCATAGGCTCTGAACTCACCTCACCCAGGGACTTTTCCTTAATGTTCTTTAACTTCAGGATCTTCTTGAATGCCATGGTCAGAACAGCCCCCCGCAACCGGACACCAGTTCGGTAATTCAATGCCCAAGTCAGCGCAAGCGACCAGGAACGTACAACCTCTGTCAGGAGGAGGCCTAGCACTAACAGCAAGCTGTACTGCAGGTTAGATTCTGTTGCTTGGGTGTACTCCAAGAGGTGTTTCACCACGAACGCCTACAGGGAGAAACACACCCCACTGTCAAGATCCCCCAAGGCGACCCCACTCGATGCCATGGTGTTATGTTAGGTTAGAAAGAGCAGGCTGCTCCGCCGCACGGTGATCAGCGTGTGAGCACAGGAAAATTGTGTTGTTGGGCCAAATGCTGCTGGCAACCTGCCCACAGGGGCAGGACAGGGGGATCGTTTGCTTTTCTCCTGAGGGGCGCCATCATGACCATTACTCTTTCTAATGTAACATAAACCTGTCCATGAGCTGAAATTAATGCTAAACACATGGTCATCCAAAGGTATATATTGACCTTATTCCAGTATCTTCACACATGGCTACATTTCTTTAAATGAAATCAAGACCTTGCTCTGTATCCTTCACACGTGCGTATTTGATAGAAATGAACAGTGTACCTACAGTTGTACGGGGAAGAGTGAGAAGTGCAAAACATCCCTGAAAACAAACATGGGCAGTTTAATAGGACAGAGAGAGCAAACAAAGCAGGCTATCAAACTCCAGAGACCCTCCCTCCAGCCTCCCCACTCCCACTCCCTCTCAAAAACAAAAACATGTTACCTCAGGGAGCATTTGTCTAACACCACCTGCGGGGAGGGAAGACAGCCAGCCCCCAAGAACCACGTGCCACCTCCAGCTCTGAGGTCCTGCAACGCCGGAGCAACACTCACACAGGCACATTCAGCAACAGCATTAAATACCAGAAAGTGGAAAGCAATGTACTTTTATTGAAAATGAAATATATAGATAGAAATAATTATAAAGATACCATCTTCAAAGAGCATCTCACAAACACTGTACAATAGCAGGGCATTAGGAACATACAGTGGAAACATACAGAGTCGTACAGGGATAGCATCACACAGATCGTCTGGCCTTCGGCGTGTAACTATACACAGTAGAAATACACAGTGGAGCCGGACCTGCTTCCAGAGTCTGAAGTAGTATAGTACATCAGGCTGGCAGCTTTCATCGGGTGGGAATCCTGAAGCTGCAATGAAGGAGATTCTCTAGCAATAAAGACCTTGCTGTTAGAAGAAAGAAGATTAAGGAAAAAAAAAAAAACAACTAAACTAAACTAAAAATTCCCTAAAGAAGAGCCCTGCTTAAGGCTGCAGGTGCTGCTGCTGTGCTAAGCTGTGAGACAACACTCTCTCCAGACAGAGTGCAAAGTTCTAGGCCTGCTGGGGCAGGGTGTTGGCATCCTTCGGAGTCTTTTCAAGGGCCGGCAGCTAAAATTGATGCTGGCAAAAATCAAACCAAACTATGACAAAAGAATCCCCGCCTTAAAGGAAAAAAGAACTTAAACTCATGCACCCATCTATCCTGCTTCCTAGAGCGTGGAGTCCTGGCTGGGGCTGAAAACGACTATAGGCATACAACAGAAGCAGGCCTGTCATCCTGAAGGGCCTAATCCTAAATCCTGAAACCCAGATTCTGGGGTAATTCATCTCTTTTGGTTTTCCTGAAAGAAACTTAACACCAAATTGTCTACTAGGTCCCAGGAGGTCCCCACACATAGGTTCATGTCGGAGCCTGAGAACTGGGTCCTCCACCTCTACCTCCCTCAGAATGCTAACATCCAATGTTTGGTCCTCACTGCACACATTGACTAGCAAGAAGATTGGCTTCTTTTCCAGTATGCATCCAAAATGTGGAACTGGGTCACAAGGCTGAAGCCCCTCCTCCTCTGGTGAAGCAACTCAGCAGGATGGCCTGTGGTGAAGCACTTTCCCACACACAGCAGCAAGGTGGAACAGTCTCCAAGGAACGACAGCAGGTGTTGTTTGGGTTCCTTCCTTCCTATACCTTTAGGGTACCCCTTTTCAGCACTGGATAAGCAATCAGCCCCTCCCAGAAATGAGGAGAAGGGAGAGTGAAAGACAGAAGCATATTTACACTATGCAAAACTTTCAAAGGGGAAAAGAGGAAAGAGGGAAAAATGTCCAACACAGGTTTTAAAAAGCAACGACATTTCAAATGAGCTTGTATGGGAGAAAGAAAAGCAGGTTTGCATGAAAAATCCAAACAAATTCGGTTTTTAAAAAGTCATAAGTTTATCATTTAAGTCTAAGCTAACTGGGAGGAAACTGGAGATGGTCAGCAGAGCTGTCTTGCTGTGGAAAGCATTCCCAGTGAATAAACTTTACCTTACCTGAGCTCTTGGCAAGAGATTCCGCACAGCTTGACTCTCTCATTCTGACCGCAGAATACAGCCATCCTGAAAATTCTAAAGAACAGCTTCTGTCACTGGTCCCACTACAGAGATACTCCCCCCAAGTCCAGATCCTGACAGCGTCAAGCAAGCTGTGGCTGGAGAGAGGTTGGAGGGTGGGAACTTACCTCTCTCAAGGCTTCTCAATATCCTTTTCCCTACAAGGCCTGGGGCAGAGTTAGCACTCACTAAGAGACTTCACTGCGGAAGGCAGCCTTCTCTTACAGGCCTAGGGCAGGTGCTAACTCTTCAGACACAAATCCTAGGTCTGGCCTGGACTTCTAAACTAACTTAGTCTAAGAAGGCCCCAAAGCACCTCTGTAAACATAGTGAATAGGTTCTGCGCTTGGCTTATAAATTCTGGCACTGTGCTGCCATCACCTCAATCCTGGGGCACTCTACACAGAATGCTAGTTGCCAGCATCATCAGAAGGCTGGACTATTCTGAGGTCAGTATCAACTGACCAAGTTTAAAAAGCACACATACAAACACAACTTGATTGTGTTTCATTTGTTCTGCGAGACCTAAAAGGACATTCCATATATAAGGCCTACAATTTAGGGTAAGATTTGGTAAGAACAGAACAAGCCAATCTGAAAATCATGCCCAATTAGAAAATGTGCAAAAATGTTAACATTGGATTTTCCTCAAAAAGACCCATATGTCCACTCACAGGAGGCTTACTTACTGCTAATGCTAATTTCAAAATTTCCCCTGAAACCAGCCCAATTCTCCAACTTCCAGGCAAAGAAGAACTTATCAGGATTAGAGTTCCAAAAAAGAAGTCTATATTGTTTACACTTTCCCATCTTTTTCACAGAAGCCCACAGCTCTCTCGGGTCTACTGACTTTCAGGGTTCTTTAGAGCAGGGGGAGACCAAGTGACCCTGAGGCGCCCCGGCATCCATGGCCCGCTAGAAGTGTTCTCCAGGGGCTAGCATCCCACCCTGCTGCATCAGAAGGGAAAGACTTAACCGATGCTGGAGGGGGTGGCCGTCCCAACATCAAAGTGAGCATGCACTTTGCAATTACTTTTTCTGGAGGAAAAATTTAATCCCTGCAATCTGTGACATATTGTTTTTTAAAAAGGGGGGAATTAAGAAAGCCCATGGTGATTTTATTGAGAACTGCTGGATACTGCACTACCCAGATGAAAGCAGTCTGTGAAGTGTCAGAGCGGCCACCAGCCCTGTAGTGAAACAATGACAGAAGCTCTTCTTGGGGGATGCTGGCTCTGTGAAACATTTGCCATTTTGGCTTATAACATTTCCATTACATGGTCCCTTTCATTTAAAACTTACATACAAGTGTTAGTTGGTCAATTAAAAACCTAGTATCAAAACTTTTTTTTTAAAGGATCATACATTAAAAAGAAGAAGAGGAAAAAAGCCACCTCTGGAGTGTAAATTAGTTTTACCTAGTCACCATGCATCGCAGACACATACTTACCTCACCTCCCGCTTCCCACACGGGGAAAATGCACAGTCTAAACAGTACTACTGCTCCGATGCCTCAAGGCAAATATGCAAAGAATGAATTCAATCACAATCTCAAGTGTCAGGCAGCACAGCAGATGCAAGAAACAGTGCCTGCAAACTCCTGTCCAAAGCTCCCTTAGCTACTACGCTGTCTCCACACAGCTGCCAACCCGGTGCTTGCCACAGTTAACATTGTATGCAAAACTTGAAATGGCCTCTCAAACACCCTGGTAGGTTCCTGGCTTCTTCAGGGATCATCTGACACAGAATCAGTAAACATAGCAGCTATGTCTTCAGGCACCTGGTATGTCACCAACACAGGCTTGCTAGCCCATGCCACACAACACTCAGCTCACTCACTCACAGCACTGCCAAGACATGGCAGGCCTGACCGAGACTGTTGCTTTGTATCAGCACATGACCAAGAAGCAGGTCCTGTGCAGAACCAGTTCAGATTCAGCCCCAAGAAAGCAAGCCAATGGTTCTTCTGGGAGTCTGTGTCCTCACTGTTCTAGCTGACAAGCCACCGTTCACTCTCAAATCCCCTGATCCTAAGCATCTCAAAGGCTGCTAACTCCCCCCCCCCCCAAAAGATCATAACCTCTGCAACAGAACAAGAGGGTTAGAGCTGGCCATGGCCGGGCCCCTGGACATTTCAGAAAGGATGGTTAGAACTTACTGGTCCACTGAAGCCAGCCAGCTGGGTGATCATCAGGCACACGATGGAGAGGATGAGCCTGGTGCGACAAAAGATCCACACAACCCTTCGCAGGGAGGCGGCGGCGGGCCCAGCGTCATTCAGCTCTTCTTGCCACAGTCTCTCCAGTCTTAACAAGGGCACATGTCCTCCGTTACACACCTCCCCAGGCATGGACACACCCTAACCCCTTCCTGCCACCACAGGCATCTTTTAAAAGTATGCACATAGCCTCCAGCTTGTGGACAGAAACCCCCTTCCTGGAACTTCTGAAACACAAAAGCAAGGAGAGGAGGAGCCTCTCCTTCTTCCTCAAAGTCTGTGGATAAAGCCATCCTTTCTGGAGGGCCTCTGACCCTTCCTGAAGGATCCTTTGATAAAATGCAAAGCTACAACTAGATTTTAATCAGTCAGCTACCAAAAATGTACTCTGTCACAAGGCAGTAACAAAATCTCCCTGGAGGCTCAGGAAAAGAATCGGGGGCTGAGAGAGAGAGAAAGCCCTTGATTAAAACACAATCAGAGCAAAACAGAGATGAGGCAATGGAAAAAGAGTCCACAGGCTGCCCACTCCCGGCTGAGGGTCTTAGAGTGTATGGAGCTTTAGAATCCACACTGCTGGCCCACCCATCTAGCATCCAGGATACAGGGTGGACCAGAGACGCCTACCTTCTGCAGTTCACATCAGAAGACTCATACTTGGACAGAGACCACACATCCTCCATCAACAGCTCCCCCTTCTTGTGAACCACTCGGGCCAGAGGAGAAAGCCATGAAAAGGTCATGTAGGAGAAAAGTCCAGCATTGTCCACTGGGTGCTGGTGCCTAAGGAGAGAAAAATCCAACCACAAGGTGTCAACACATCCTGAGAGGCTGAGTAGGTGAAGACACTACTTGGTAAATAGCTCTGGACACACATCTCCCCAACTGTCCTTGCTTTAGCAGTTTCAAAACTGCTTTTAGTGCTTTGTGGAGGAATCATTAGCCAACAAAGCCTTACTTTGAAGTGGTCCGGAAGGGCTTCAGGGCACTTAAGCCATGGTGGTATTTTCCCTTGGTATGCTCCTCGTCCAGAATTCGGAGATGAGAATGCACAGAGACATCCAGAGAAAGGCCCTCAACTCGGGCTGCTGTTTCTAGGGCATCTTGGCATTCCAACTGCAGTGGGAAGAACAATTAATGAAAATTAATACATATAGAAGAGAGGCAAATCCATTTGACTATAATTCAAAACACACCTATAGCAAATCATTTCCCCAGCATTGGAAACCCCCAGGACATAAGGTTAGACACTAATCCTGCATGCTAAGAGCCCATTAAGGAACCTTCAACCAGGCACTAACAAATACACATTCAAGCAGTCTGCCCCTTTGCAGAACCTGACTGATACAGCCACACATTCCAACTACACAGCTTATATGTGCTAACTAATTATACTAACAAAAGCCTGCTTCATACAAGGTGGGACTTAGGACCGGAGGGTGGACACATCTGTTCTTATTTACTCCATGGGGCAGAGTTTATGCATTCCTTGTAGAAGCTTCACTTTCCTTGGTTTCCTTCTTTCCTTTTTCTCTCTGAGCAGTGAAATTCACATTGTCACAAGTATTTCTAGTAATTATGATGAGACAGTGACAAATAACAGATTCCCCAATAAGCACAAAGTAGTATAGAACTTGGCACACCATGCCTCACACAAAACAGTCTCTAACTGTATGTCACCTCCTTCCCAGAAACTACAGAGGCAACTCAAAAACTAGAATAGAGAATGTTCTGTGCATAGGAATAACTTGGAAGCCTGGGCTAATCAAATCTGAGAGCTTTAATTAATAGAATAATTATTTATCTTCAGGTAGTAAAATGTCCAGCATCAGGAAATTATACAGTTCTGGGAAACACATTCACTTCCTTTTGTCAATGGAAAAGTAGACTGGATTTCAAGAAAATAAATAATAGCACAAAATGGCAAATGAGTCAAGAGGCTCCTACATGAAGTTTTCACAAACAACTGAATGACTCAAGTCTAAAAAACATGGAATAATGGGAAGAAGAATGCTGGACACAGGTGTGTGATGAAGGTTCTTCTTTCAAGCATAAAACCACACAGAGGAAAAAAAAAAAAACACAAAAAGCTACTGGATTGAGAAAGGAGAAGGGTTCTTGAAGACTGCACGCATGCCTGGACTGAGCACAGGAGGTATGTACACACAGGCACCAGCCTCCCTGGCACAGATGTGACTGCAGAAGGCAGAGGACATTAGCACAGCACTTCACAGGCACACAGAATACTGTCACATTTGTTCCATTTGGCCAGGGAACAGAGCTGAACATTACTAAAGACTGGTGGCATACAGTGTATGCAGTCTTTATCACACTGTAATTTAGGGTTTTGAACAAAGACTACAAAAAAAAAAAAAAAACCATGCTCAGAAGTTACAGTTCCAAATAATGAATTCAGTAAAACCTCATCGTCGGTCGTGGTAAGGGCATGTCTTTAATTCCAGCCTACACTCAAACCACCACACACCTCTTCTAGAAAGGCCAGACTTTCTAATCCTTCCTAAAGGGTCCACCAACTGGGAGACAAGCATTCACTTATATGAGGCTATGGGGCCATCCTCATGGAGACCACCAGAGAGATTGTAGTCCATCAACTAGGAAAGTCAGATCAAGGACTAAAGGCAGGAAGCTGGAGGCAAAAATTGATGCAAAGGCCGCAGAGGAGTGCTTCTTACTGGCTTGGTCTTCATGACATGCCAGGACTACCAGTTCAGGCATGGCACTGCCCACAGTGATCTGAGCCTTTCACATCCATCATTAATCAAGGTCCCACAGGCTGTTGTAGGGCATTTTCTCTACTGAGGCTCCCTCTTCCCAAATGAATCTAACTTACTGAAACAAAATTAGCAGCACAGTACATCATCCACTAGTACACCTACCTGAGGCATTAGCTCTAAAACTGGAACTGCCACATCTTTTACCTCAGTCTCATAACAATAAGTTCCTGAGAAATGCTATATTTAAGACTATTCCAGATGATGGGAAGAAAACATGACAATTCTGATATGTACAACACTTTAATTTCATTTTCTTCATCTCAATTTTTAGCCTTTTGCCTAAATTAAGTGTAAAATGCCTACTGACAGTTTTTTTTTCCCTATTAATAGAAAAGCAAAGGACCCAACAATTTAAAAAGAAATGTGATTGACTGGATTTTGTTTCTTGGACACATTTAGTGATATGTCCCATTTCTCCTACAGTAATGTCATGTCCTTACAGAGAGGTACCACACACAAAGGAACCCTGAAGACTTCAATATGCAGCCCAGGCTGTTTCCTGAGGGTACTCTAACTGCCATAGCGGCATCGGTCGTGTGACAACACGGCCAGCATTTTAGAACATGTACTCCCTATAGTCTTGATCAGACAAAGGCAAGCCATCATAAGCTGGCGAAGATGACACAAATACTCAAATCCTATGTGATAATAATATATGAACAGGGTGTCCTACAGTTAAGGGATACAAAAGATTTTATCCAGAAATTAAAATTTCCCACTGTTGCCTCATTTCTGCTACTCTTTCACAGTTTCAACCCTGTCATGTTAGGCACTGCCCCTGTTAGGGAACAAGAATATGACAGAAAAGACACTCTTGAGAAGAACATGCAGGCACCTGGGAATTTCAGTGGTAGATTTCTTCCAGGTAAGAAGCACCAGATGTTTAGATTCCGTCAAGAACTTTAGAAAAGCTAACGTTAAAAAAAAGGGGGGGGGGGGCTGGAGAGATGGCTCAGCGGTTGTCCTGAGTTCAATTCCCAGCAACCAGATGGTGGCTCACAACCCTCTGTAATGAGATCTGGTGCCCTCTTCTGGTGTGCTGTGAAAACAGAGCATTCACATACATAAAAATAAAAAAAATAAAAATAAAAAAAAGAAAAGAAAAACAACAAAATGCTCAGAGAAAAAGAGTTTCCCTACTATAATAAAAGCCACTTTTCTCTTATGGACTTAAAGGACTGTTCCATGACTAGAGGCCACAGTGACATGCAGAGATGTTGAGCACAGACTTCAGAAGACAGATGCAGCTTCAGCATGTTACTGGCCACTCACGGTTGCTTGATGGTGAACCTAGTACACAGTGCTGAGAGCAATCAAAGTTATGAAAGTACTCGGCAAATATTTAATCCACAGGCTCTAGATTACCTTTATAAGGGCAACATCTCTAGTATTCCCTCCTTCCTTTAACTTATCTGGCCCCCACTCGCCCGCTGTGTATTCCTCGCATCTACTCGACCCTGAATGTGTAACACAGGGTGGTTCTAGTAAGAGTGCCTGGAGGGCAGCCTATCCTACTCCAGTTTGCACACAGAATTTGGCACCTGTTACTAAAATGTCAAAGGCTGCCTCACAGGCAGTAGAGTCAAGCATCTAATGCTATATGATAACTCACTGACAATTAAGACTCTTATTGTTTATGATTAACAGTTGTGCTGGCTAGCTTTTATGTCAACTTGACACAGGCTAGAGTCATTCTGAAAGGCAAATCTCAACTGAGGAAATGCTTCCCCCAGACTGTCCTATCGGTAACCCTGTGGAGCATTTTCTTGACTGTGCACTGCCTGCTGTAGCCTGGGTCCACCACAGTGCCACCCCTGGGCTGGTGGTCCTGGAAAGTGTCTGAGCAAGCCAGTAAGCAGCACTCTTCCATGGCCTCTGCATCAGTTTTGCTTCTAGATTCTTGACCTGAGCTCCTGCCCTGACATCCTTGGATGATGAACCACAAGTAGCAAACTGAAATAAACCTTTTTCTTCTGAAGTTGATTTTGGTCATGGTGGCTTTCCTTTGATCACAGCAATAGATGCCCTAACTAAGAAAACAGTATAATAAATAATTATTGATTTTTTTTCTTTTTGGTTCTATAGACTACACTCTGTCAGCAGGATTAAAAGACTAAAGAATGTAGCCTCTAACAATTACACATCTGCTCAGTTTGCCCCAAGTAACTGCATGACTAAAGATTCAGAACATGTACCTACTATTATTGCAGAAGATCCTATTAACTGCAGTGAATTCCCTATATCTAAGGCTGAATGGAACCAAGAGAAAAACTTTAGCATATTCAAGCAACACGTGCATACTACATGAAGCATAAATGATAAGGCAGATACTGAAGTGTGAGTCAGTCAGTACTTTGGGAACAGTAAATACCCAACTGAGGATGAATGAAGAGGCTCAGGTTTCACACAGTACATTAACCCATTTGAAATTAAGTCTAAAAGATCACATTAATATGATTAAATAAATGGAAGAAAATTAAATACTAGCTTAAGCTGGATGAGATAGCTTCCACTTACCCCCAAAAGCCAAAAACTTATCAAAGACAAACTAGATGCATTTATATATAAAAAGAAAAACGTATTAAATTAAAACTAGCACCAAGCCAGGCGCAGTGGTGTATGCCTGTAATCCCAGCACTCAGGGAGGCAGGGGCAGGCGGATCTCTGTAAATTTGAGGCCAGCCTGGTCTACAAAGCGAGTCCAGGACAGCCAAGGCTACACAGAGAAACCCCATCTTGAAAAACCAAAAGAAAGAGAAACATAAACTGAATTTCAAGATACACCTCCTACCTTAATAAAAGAGAAATCCAATACCAGAAAGGGAGAATTTAAACAAGAGTACACTGTGAGAACACCTGACTGAGTCTCTGTCACTAGAGAAAGGATACTGAAAATAGTTAGCATCTTGTGGATGCCACATCCCCACAATTTCACTGTACAGAGGAACATCTCCAAAGGGGAAAAAGTCATTTAAACCCAACAGCTCTAAGTTACAACACTGCAGCTCAGTGCTGCCAGACAGACACAGAGGAAGCCTTGACCCACATCTGCTCATGCAATTTGAAATCCACTCCATCTTTAAAATAAAGGTAACACTTTAATATCTTTTACTTAACACAACATAAAAAGTTGTGTCACCTTTTTAACATATAATCACTACAACATTACTGGAATTTCTTTAATTAAGTTATTTATTTTCTGTGGTAAATATTTGTATTTTGTTCTTGGGGCGTAGCTCGGTTTAGACTGAAATGTTTCCAATGCTCAAGACCCACATGTGGCTGGTGGCTGCTATACTGGGTAAAAAGTTCTCAAGTGAGGGTGTTTCTGTTTTGCTTCACCAGAGGATATTGGGAAACTGTAGCTGTCACCAGTACAGGGTGCTGCAAGCTGGGGAAGTTGACAGACACCCCATACTGCACAGGGCAGCCCACAACAGAAACTCCTCAAGCCACCAGGTCAGGAGCACGGAGGTAAGCACTGCTACACAGCACTAGGGCAGGACACAGTATTCACCACTCTAAAGGAAGGTACTTTGATGCCATTTGCTTGTTTATGTTATAATGATCTAAATCCTTTTCAGAAGTAATTTTTTAATGGGGTTTCAGTAGCCACAGCTGGCCTTGACTATGGTATGTAGCCAGGTATGAGCCTGAACTTCTGGTCCTCCTACGCCCACCTCCAGTGCTCATATTACAGACGTGAACACCACACCTGGGTTTATGCAGTGCTGAGAATGAAGCCCAGGGCTTCACACATACATAAGCAATCTAGCAACTGAATGTATCTTCGGCCCACAGAAGTAACTTTTGATGAGATGATGAGATGAGGAATAAAATCTTGTCAAAGGTTCTCAGTGACCACACACCCAACCACATGGACAGATCCTGTAGCAGTGACTTTTCCACAGGGGGCAAGGTATTGTTCTATCTATTGATAAATGAGGTGAAAAAGACCAAACAATAAGATGCTGCTACCGGCTGTATCTGCTCTACAGCTTTGTGACTACTGAGGTGATGATGACGACAAGGGAATGGAGACACTGTAGAGCTTAAAAGTGGACAGTGACAGTCCAGATTTTGCCACTGTGCAGCCAGGGGTCAGAGTGTTTGCACTCATATGCCCAGCTGAGAAAAAGAACAAGAATGGGCCTGGCTATAGCGTAAGCGCTGCTGACACACGGGAATCCCCTGCTCTGTGGGTATTGATGTCGTCTTACGTTTGCAATCTTCACGCACCTAGTTCAAGAACAGTCACTGCTTATCTAGGCTGCCCGTCTCATTTTAGGCTGCCAATTTGCTGACAGGGCAACAACGTGCTTACCCTGCAATAAGCAGGGACAAGAAATGGTTCCCCGTTAGAACACTGCAATGCTATCCTGACAAGCATGCCACACTGGGAAAAGGAGTCCATGTCAATTCACACTCCCATGCTCACTTATTAGTACAAGTCATGAATAAGGGCAAACACGGAAAGCCGAAGGGTATAAGTTGGTGTCAGAATGGTAAAATAGGTATTTTCCTGCAGCTATAATCTTAATGTCAACCCATAATAAGGAAGAATGTAAGCTGTTGCATACCGAGTTCCTATCACACTGGAGGGCCTGAGATTAATTTTGTTAATACCGTGTTTCAAAAGTTTCAAAAGTTACACAGAAAATGAATCACGGGGTGAGGAAATACTTAGAGCTCAATGCTACGGCAGTGGTTCTCAACCTTCTTCCTGCTGTGACCCATTAACTCAGGTCTACATGTTGTGCTGACCCCAACCACAAAATTATTTCTGTTGCTACTTCACAACTGTAATTTTGCTACAGTTTTGAATCTTAATGTAAATATCTGATATGCAGGATATCTGCTATGCGACTCCTGTGAAAGGACCCACAAAGGGCTCATGACCCACAGTTTGGGAACACAGGCTTAAAAGGTGAGAACTACCTTTATTCCGTGAGATCTGAGGCTTCCCAGTAGAGCCACACCAGGAAACTCTACCAACGCCAGCATTCCACTGCAGAGACTGGCTGGTAGATCTAGACTGGGGCCCAATTACTTTTTAACAGTCTTCCTGTGACTTTAAGATACAGTCTGACTTGAAAACTACTGATTTCAGTACTAAAACTTGTAAACGTTGGTCTTGATGAAAACTCCTTCAAAATTTTTCGTTTTCAGCCTTGGGAAACAGCAACACTAAAACAGAACTTCCTTCATGAAGAAAGCAGGTCACGCCAGGTATCCTTCTTCAGGACCCATCTATTTTATTTTTTGAGACAGGGTCTCTCACTGGGACCTGGGAAGTGACAATCAGCTCCAGGACTCTCCCGTCTGTCTCCCTCACCACTGCCGTACCTGCTTTGTCCATGGGTTCACTTTTTTCACGAGTTTAGGTCCTCACACTTGCAAGGGAAGCAAGCACTTCACCAACTGAACGGCCTCCCCAGGCCCTGCTTGACAGCACTCTTAAAGGTCACATGACTTCAGCTTTTATTGGCACCAGAACGTATGCCTGCTTCTCAAAAGCAAATATAAGTTTTTCTATGACACAGAAGAGCACACAAATCCTTCTGGCAATATTTGCTCCAGAAACAAATGAATTTTAAGTTAGGCACCACTTAATCAATACTGTTGACGTTGGCTGGCTGTTCAAGCTCCTTCTGATGGTCCCACACCCTGGGGGACAAAATAGTAGGCAGGTGAAATTGTTTCAGAGATAGGCCACCAGCTGTCTTCTGAGTCATCTAACTCCAGACACACCACACTGAGAAGACCACACCACCCTACTCAGGCCTGCCAGTAAGTTCTGCGGAGCCACACTCACAGGGAGGTGAGGCCACAAGGGCAGCCTGGCCTTCACACTGAGGACCTCATAAAATACACACATTTCTAAGTCAGTCTGGCTTCAGGCCTTCATCAACAGACTTTGTCCATGTCTTTTTCTGTAATTTCTGCCCAAGATCAAGTTGATTCTTTGAATGACAAATGCAGAAAACAATCTTGTTTGGAACATATTTTTACTACATAGCCCAGACTAGCCGCAAATTTGGGATTATCCTTCCACCTCAACCTCCCTAACAGGACGATCAGAGACCCATGCCCAGCCAAGAGGCTTGATATATATAATGATGTCATAAGCAACATCTAAGCATCTAATTCCATCTTTTCAAAGGGCAGAAGGAAGGGTTAGACAAGCTTAACTCTACTAACGAGTGGACTCGTTAGTGTACCAGAAAAACTTCACGTCACTGTGTTTGACACACAGGTTTAGCCACTGCAACGGCTTCCACAGAGACTGTCAATCCTTAGCACTGACCATTTAGTGATCAGATGTAGGACAGTAGGAACAGCAGGAGCTGGAGCAGGAGCTACCTACCACAGAGCCAAGATTTACTAAAAGTTTCACTGGCCATTTGTAACTTCCAAGTTACCTTAATAAACACTGGTGCTTAAAACTACTTTAAAAACAGGACGCTATGACTGGTGTGGTAACCCACAACTTTCATTCCCAGCACTCCAGGGGCAGAGGCAGAAACATCTCTGAGTGTGAGGCCATCCTGGTCTGCTTAGTAAGTTCCAGCCATCTAGGGCTACGTAGGGAGACTTAAAAAGAAAAGAAACAAAACAAAAACTACAGCAAGCTCCTTCTAATGGTTTTCTTTTCCTGTGGGAATCAGGGAGCTCTGGCTATAGACACAACCAATCCCCCAGCAGCTCTCACCAGCAACAGCGCTGCTGAGAGCTGTCATCCGCACTGAGATGGGTATCTGATGGGAGAATCCAGTATCCAGCTACTGTGTCATACCCGCAAGCCTAAGAGACTCCAGAGGCTCTCGGAGCTTACAGGGAGAAAGGGGGTGCTGGTAGGGGTTTTTCCTACATTCTAGAAAATGTACTAACTTACTGGGACCAAACCAGAGAAAAATAATGCAGACATGCAAAATACTAATTTTTATATTGCTTTCCTTCCTAAACCAAGCTGACCCACAGGCAATGTTCTCCACTCTGAGAACATAAAAGCAGAAACAAAATTGCATGCCTTTCATCTATAGAAGTTTTCAGGGTCACAGGAAAGCATTCTATGAAAATTGTCTCTGGGTGGAGACGTGATTTTTTTTTTCTGATGTAATCTTAACATACTTCATACATTTCTACAATGAGCCCCTATTTATTTCCTAATAATGCCTTAGACTAATTTCTGTAAAAGATTAAGATTTACATCCTTAATCTCTAAAAGACAATTTGAACTCAACAAACTATCTTGAATAGCTAACTATGAAAACTGTAACTGATGCTTAGAGTCCATCTAAATGCTAAGGAAGATCCTTGGATTTCGGGAATGCTGATTTTGATACTTTCCTGGATGCAGAATATTGCAACTTGAAGGAAAATTCCACCAATTTTAGAAAGGATAATGCAATCCTAATGGCTCAGGAACTCTAGCTGACTTCTGGTTATTTTCCATACTTCCTCTTTTCCCAATTCAACAAGCTTGTGAAAAACACGTCACACCGTGCTTCAGCCTGAGTCATCAAGAAGAGAAACCACACAACTTAAGTTTAACAAAGCACCTGACAGCTTTATCTCACTTAGGTCAAGCACGCAATGAAATCCAGGATCTAGCTGTGGCTACTTATTCTTCTTCTGTCTCCTTGGCTCTTCATTTCTCCAATTCTGTTTCTCAGTTCTCCAGCTAAATGCTACCTTCTCCTAAAACCTTCCCTGAGAGAAGAACATCTATAGAACCTACTTTTCAGCAAACTGTACACTGTATCTGAGTTAAAATTCTACAGGAAGACAGGCACGCCCTGCATCAATTCGCCTGTACCTGCACCAGACAGGTGGTGCGAGGCGGCACACATGCACACATATTAGAGCATGCCCACATGCTTCTGTGTCAGTCACTCTTCTACAGCTGTGAGGGGACACCATGATCAAGGAACCTTGTAAAAGACAGCAATCAGTTGGGGGCTTGTTTACAGTTTCAGAGGGCGACTCCTTGACCATCACAGCAGGAGACGGAGTGAAGGAGAGAAAAAGAGGGAGAGACAGAGAGAGAGGGGAGAGGGAGAGAGAGGAAGAGAGAGAGAACTAACTGCGAAATGGTGTGGGCTTTTGAAAACTCAAACACACCCACAGTGAGAACACCTCCTCCAATAAGGCCATACCTCCTAATCCTTCCCAAACAATTTTATCAACTGGAGACCAAGCATTCAAACACATGAGCTCGTGGGAGCCATTCTCATTCAAACCAACAGGCTTGTTAAATAAATGAAAACATCACACACTCTAAATAAGTGAATAGATAGATAGATAGATAGATAGACAGACAGACAGACAGACAGACAAGGAGATAAGGACCAGGGAGGTGTAGCATGCTTGCCTAGAGTGTGCAACGCCAAGGCTCAAACACCAACACCAAAACCAAAACTTATCAGCACTCCTGGACTAATATACTTTCCATGTGCACAAACACAATGCAAACCGTGTTCAGCCTAATGACAGTGTTCAGCAGTGGTCCAGAGAGAAGTCTACGCATAAGCTCAAATAATGTCAATCGACACTCACTCTTAGACCAAGGAATTGACAACCACAAACCACACCATTAGCACCTGAGAGTGAAGCATGTCTGTCTGCTAAGCCTCAGACTGTGTGTGGCAATCCCCAGTAACTTCATAGTTCTAAAGGGTAAAAATGTGTTTATTTTTTGTCCTAATTATCTCCAAGCATTTGTACTAAACTATAGATATTTAGATGTAACTGATTAACACATTTTCCCAGATTATAAAAAAAAAAAAAAAAAAAAAAAGGTCTGATCACATACAATACCAAGAAATGTGCAAAGCAGATTTTCAGGTGCTTTCTAACCTGGTCCTTTTTGCTTCTGACATCTGTTTGGCAGTGTTGTATGCTTACATGTTAACTGGATATCAAAGATCAACAGTGGCCAAGAAAGCCTTCCTTTCAAATTAAGAAAACAAGATGTACAGAGATCTTCTTTCGTTGTACAGAGATACTGTTCCTTCCAGAACAGTGGCAGGTAGAGGGTGCCTGGGCGCTTCCAGGAGCTGCTCTCTAAGGATGATGCAGAGCTGATGCTCAGGATGTTGTGGAAGGAAACCACACTCTTTACCCAATCATCTGTTCTGGGTTTCGGCTTCATTCTGTTTTGCTTCTTTTTAAAATGTATATTCTTCCCTAAAAACTAATGTTACCGATATGAGTATCATTTCAAGCCTGAGCACTTCTGTCATCATGCTGATTCTGCTGTGAGCGAGCTTACGCTGCCCACAAGCTTACAGGAAATACACTTGGGAAATCCTGGTTTTGACGGGAGGTATCCAAGACTCTAGATGATATGTGTACTTCTAAAAATACTGAACGGTGATATATTCATTATAATTTACATACAAAAACTAGTTGAATAAAACTATGATTTATTGCTAAGAATAAATTTTTAAAAATAAGTATTTCTTAAATATTTTAAGGCAAAGACGTTAAGAAAAGCAGGAAAATAGCAAAATCAACACCTTTTTAATTGGCTCCATTTGCAGTTCCTCTCTGTCTACAGAGGAAAAGCCTGGCAGAGCTACTGCACACCCCATCAATGCAGGACTAAATGTTAGCATCGTGGGATAAAACATTTCCTGTTTAAAAAAAAAAAAAACTCTCTCTTCACACCTGATGTTAGCCAAGAGGCATAGAAGTGATCAAAATCATACACTCTTCTAAATTTTCTTTTTCTTCAACTTTAAAGTTTAGCTAATTTCAGACACCTCGCTGGCTCTTGCTTCCAGAGAGACCCTCAACTTCTCCTCCATCTCCTTCCTTACCTGTGTTTGAAAACAGACCCCAGCTTCACCCACGTCCCTCTCTTTCCTCTGTCTAGGATTTTTCACATTATTTCAAGACTAATCCAGGATTTAAAAAAGTTTAAAATTTTTCTTCTCAGCTGGGATGCTGATACACAACTTTAATCCCAGCACTCAGGAGACAACAGTGAGTCTGTGACTAGCCTACTCTACAAAGTAAGTTCCAGGACAGCCAGGGTTATAATAGAGAAATCGTGTCTCAAAAAGATATATATCTTCTAAGCTGGGTTTGTTGGCCACATGCCTGAAATCCTAATACTATGAAAATAGAAGCAGGAGTTGAAGACCAGGCTCGGCTATACAGTGAGTTCAAGGCTGGCTACATGAGACCCTCTATTAAAAAAAAAAAAAAATGGAAAACAAAAGTGCATCCTCAGAAGCAAGGTGGTATCACATTCCTGTAATTCCATTATTAATTCCTGTAATTCTATTATTCCATTAGGAGGCTAAAGCAGAAGGATCAAAAGTTGGATACCAGTTGGGGCTATAAGGTGCTGTCATTCCTAAATGGACAGATAAAGACAGCAAAGCCTGGTGGTACAGCCAGATACTTGGAGAGTAGGTTCAATGCCTGCCTGGACTACAGAGCAAGTTCTAGGCTAAAGAACTAGCTCATTGGTAGAGTACTTGCCTAGGATGCAAGAAACCCTAGGGTCAATCCTCAATACTAGGGGGAAAACAACATGAAACTTTAAAATCCCTTCTTTATCTCAACGCAGTTGCCAGTCATTAGGGAAATGCAATGGAAACCACAAAGAGGTGTCAGAAGCACCTATCAGATTGCCTATGATGAAAATGATAAGCACCCCAAGGATGACTGCTTGTACGAGTACATAGTGATACAGCCGCTCTGGGAAAGAACATAGCAACCTGTGTGTGTGTGTGTGAGCTTGAGATGAACTTACCTATGCCTGAGGGTGTACAAGTCAGAGGTCAGCTCTGGGTACTTCCTCTAGTCTATTTTATTTATTCCTTTATTTACATGCGATTACAGAAAATAACAGCGAAAAATCCCTTCCGTGTTTTGGGGTTCCCGGGAGTTAACATCTTGCCTAATCAACTATAGTACAATATTGATCTCTCCTCAACCCAAGCTGCTGAACTTTTAATAAATCAGTGGACTGGATCACTGTCACTCCTGTAGTGATGGTCACTATTTTTTTATAACAGCACACAAATTTAGTTATCTTAAAATTAGTGATTTTTAAATCTTATTAATTTCCAATGGCTTCCTAATGCCCATTAAAAAGACTTCTTAGCATGCTTGTGCTAAGAAATTTTCCTGACACACCCTACACTATAAACAACTAATCTAAAAGCAAATTATTTATTGAGCAATGACCATGCCAGGCATCACTATTAAGTATTTTGTAGTACTACCTCACTTAATCCTACCATATGGAAGGCACAATGACACAAGGTGGGCACAAGGTCGAATGTGCCATGTCCTTTTTTTGTGCTTCTAGATCCTTATCTCTGTTGCCTAAGATCCTCCCATCATCCTTCAAAGCCCAACTAATGTACCCTTAACATTTCCAGATCTAACTACCAGACAATGGCCTGACAAGTACAAGACATACTTTCAACATCTAGATCTGGTTAATACAAGATCTAGATAGTAAGGGCACATAGTTACAAAACTGGAACCAAGAAACGCTGGATACTGAGTGATGAGGTGTTCTATAGTAGGGACAAAGACAGCCCATTAACAAAAAAACAAAACACTGACTGAGGAGCAAGCAATGGCTTTCATCTACCCAGGAACCAAAAGCTGAGACACCAGCGTCAGCTCCAAAGACCAAAGCTTTTGTGTGTCCACAGGGCAAACACGTGACCATAAACCTGAAACTTCCCAAATGCCCTCCAGCCATATTGGCTTCTTTTGCAATTCCAGAAAAGATATAATGCATTTTTTTAAACCATAAAAAGAAAAACATGCACTACCTTAAAAAAAATAAAACGTACCTTAGTATTTCTATTGGAGGAAATTTAGATTATGACCAAAAACAGCCTTACATCCACAAATTCACCTACAACACTCACTGATTATCCTACAACTACCTAGACTAATTATTCTAACCATTTAAGGAAAGCTGAGTCTCTCCAAATAGTTCCTTCTTTTGTTTTCTGTTGTACAGGAGAGTTTGATGTCACCTTGACACAAGCTAAAGTCTTGAGAAGAGGGAACCTCAATTAAGAAAATGCCTTCTTAAGATTGGGCTATAGGCAAGCCTGGAGGGCATCATCTCAATTAGTGATCAATGGGAAAGGGCCCAGCCCACTGTGAGTGCGGTCACCCCTGGGTCCGTGGTCGTGGGTTCTATAAGAAAGCAGGCTAAGCAAGCCAATCAGCACCCCTTCATGGCCTCTGCATCAGCTCCTGGCTCTGGGTTCCTGCCCTGCTTGAGTTCTTGTTCTGACTTCTTCAATGATGAATAGTGATGTGGACATGTAAGCCATATAAACCCTTTGCTCCCCAAGGTGCTTTGGTCATGGTATTTCATCACAGCAATAGTAACCCTAATGAAGATACAGGATCTCTCTGTGTAGCTACGGCTGGCCTAGAATTTGTTATGCAGACCAGGCCAGGCTCAAACTTTAGAGACCTTCCTGCCTCTGCCTCCTCAGTGCTAGATTAAAGTCATGAGACACCATGCCTGGCAAAATAATTCCTATTTTCAGCACAGAAAACAAAGACGGAAGGAGGGAAAAAAAAAATTGAAGTACATGAAAGAAGCTAAATGGCTCATTTTCCCACTATCCTCTGGTTTTCTCCCCTCCCCTGCAACACAAACTATCTGTTTTTCATTTTGTTTTTTTTTTTCTTTTTCCAGTAATGGGTCCTGAAATCAGCCAGGGCTTTATACATCCCAGGCAACAGTGCTATCATTTAGCTATGTCCCCATTCCTCCTGAAAAATGTTATCAATGAAAAGGGAAGCCAGGCCCGGTGCTACCTCTAATCTCAGCACTTCTGAAACAGAAACAGGCAGATGTTCTACACAGAGAATTCCAGACTAGCCACGCTGCAATGTATCGCCCTGTCTGTCTGCCTGTCTCTCTCTCTCACACACACACCACATCCATTAACTGCACCAGCCCTTTCTTGTCACTGGGGACCAAGCTAAGCATGCACTCTACCACTGAGCTACACTCCAAGTCTAAGCAATCTTAAGTTCTTAACACTGACCTAAAGCCACTAAAGAAAAATAAAATTCTAATACGTAACCTATGACAAAGAAGATATGCTGTAGGCACAGGGTCTAGGGAAGGAAACACTAACCGGTCTTGCTCTCTGGAACCGGGGTTCTTCTCGGTCTCTGTGTTGTCCAGACATGCTGCTTCTCTCCCTCACACTTCTATACCCGGGACTGGGGATGACGTACTCTGTTCCCATGTCAATATCCTTCATCTTCACCAAGTGGAGAACCAGGACTCAGATGTTTCCTTTCACTTCAGAATTTCTGAAATTCAAATTTTACAAAGACAGACATTTCCTAATCATGTTTAATAATATGCCAAAGTACTTCACAACAGGGAGGGACAAAATTATTAACACTTTCTTACCAATACAGCAATAAATACCACTTCACTTCTTGAAGGAAAAAGGTTAGTATTCTAACATCAAGAAAATTTACTAAGCCAGGCAGAGTGGTGCACGACTTTAAGTCAGCTCCAGGACAGCGAGAGCTACACAGAGAAAACAAAAACAAAAAGAGGAAGAAGAAAAGGAAAAATGACCTTTTTCCAACTCCAAAAAAAAAAAAAAAAAAAAAAAAATAGCAAGCATGCTAGTGAGTGTGAATCTGAGGAGGGGACATTTGAGATGATAGACAAAGGCTCCCTGAAAGCCCTTTGAGTTTCTTGCAAGCATTACAAAACCAGGTCCTCTCTTCTCTTCTACCAAATCTGACTGGATGCAACTTGCAAAACACCCTACAATAACAAATCCCTTTTCTACATTTTAGAATTATCTGATGGATTAATTACCTTATGGTGTTATTTTAAAGCTCCACAGCTAAAATAAAAGCAGGACAACTTCAGACATTAATTAATTCGTCCTTTAGTTCTCAAGTCAGACAGTAGTAATACCACACAAGTCTGTGAATATAGCAAACAAACCAATACTTGTATATTTTCAAAGGATGGAATCTATGATACAGGAATTGTAGTTCAATAAAGCTGCTCATGGTGGCACACACTTTTCATTCCAGTACTAACAAGACAGAGACTGGGGGATCTCTGAGTTGGAGGCCAGCCTAATGAACAGAGCAAGTTCCATGACAGCCAGGGCTACACAGAGAAACCCTGTCTTGAAAAACCAAGAAAATAAAATCTATGTTTTCCCTTTTTAAGCATTACTTAGTCTGTTCCTAAAACTCCTCTACAGCTCTATACCACTGCCTTCCTAGCTAATTCCAGCCAACACTCTATGTCAACTCTGGTCACTTAAATAAAATAAAGTTGGCATTTTAAAAATTTACTTTGTATGAGACAGAGACAGACAGAAGACAAAAGCAGTCACACGCATTGAGCTCAAAGGACAACTTGGAAAATCAGTCTTCTCCTAGCACTCAGGTTCTGGGAATGGAACTCCATCCCACTGGCCCTCTAAAAGCCCCCCCCCCCCCATTCTCAGAAGGCTCACAGGTTCCGGGATACAAGATATGCAAGCAAGAATGAAGTGTGGCCATGCTGCCCTGTAGTCCATAAGTGTAGCTATGATGATGATCACTAGGCCGTGTGTCTCTTGCAGCACAAAATCTTGACAGCTGTCATTCATTGGCTGTTTTTGACACAGGATCTCAAGTAGCCCAGGCTGGCCTTCAACTCTTTGTCTTTGAAAGATGACCTTGAACTTCTAATCTTTCTGCCTCTACACCCTAAGGGCTGGTTTATCTGGTGCTGGGGATCAAAGTCAAGGCTTTGCAAGTTAGGCAAGCTCTCCGCCAGCAGAGCTGCATCTCAAGCCCCCATTATTTATGTTTAAATTATGATTATAAAAATACTTATTAATCCTTGAAATAAAAATGTTCTTTAAAAAATCTACAAAGAGGGCTGGACGTTTGGCCTTCCAGAATTCTGGTAAGCTGACGCTGATAAGTTGTTTACTAAAAACAGCACTAGTCCAAAGACCATGAACACTATAAACAAAACCAGCTTACTAAGCAAAAAACAGTGCTCATGTCACCAGAGGCCTTGCGAAGGCTAAGCTATAAACAGATCTGGCATCTGCCATTGTCATCTGGAAGAGAAAGATTACTGCTGCTTTAAAAATAGGCAAGTGGGGATTGAGGGAGCTTGAAAGGAAGGAGGCCAAGAGAACCCAATCATAATACCAAATACCTTAAGAACAGGAAGTTACTGAACAACCTATATGAGGCAGATGAGGCAGGACAGGTAGAACGTACCCACACATACACAGACTGTGGTTGCAACAACCCTGTTATGACGGAAACACCACATGGTGAGATAAGGACTTAACTGGCCTATCCTAACTCCCCTATCCTTCAGACAAAGCTAGTTTTTATTTGAAGGGTATTTGACACTCCCATTACTTTACTTTAAAAAAAAAAAAAAAAAAGCAGGCTTGGTAGCACACACCTGTAATCCCAGACAGCTGGGGGGCAGAGGCGAATGGGTCTTTGTGAGTTCAGAGGCCAGTTTGGTCTACAGAATCCAGAACAGCCAAGGCTACAGAGAAACCCTGTCTAAAACAAACAAACAAGCAGTGTGGCTTAGCTCTGAGTATGCTAACACCTGAGCAGCCATACAGTTACTGTGGTTTGCAGTATCTGGCTGCATGTCTGGGATGTGACAAGCACAGAAGCCACTGGAGCGGTAGGAAGGTGATAGGGTTAGGGAAGACACAGGCCTGGATATGAAGCAAGTAACTTAGTAGACCGAGAGTGTTCCTTAAAAAAAAAAGGAATGCTACTCTGGGTGTGTTAAAGCACACGCCTTTAATCCCAGCGCTCAGGAAGGCAGAGGCAGGCGGATCGCGAGTTTGAGGCCAGCCTGCTCTACAAATCAGCCCAAGACAGCCAAGGCTGCACAGAGAAACCCTGTCTGGGGTGGGGTGGGGGAACTAATGTTAATTTAGGCTCAGCGATAAAGAATGTATGCCAGAGGTCCTGTTCCGTCCCCAGCGCTGCCAAAACCAAAGCTAAGTATCAGAGGACTAGAAAACAGGACGCGTTTCAGTTTAAGCCAGCGCTGTAAAGGGATAAAGAAGAGTAAATGGAGTAGGACTCTCACATTAGTGGCCCAACTCAAAACTGACAGGGTTGGGGCCACCTGCTTTTTTGCTTTAGAATTCTCTTTCCAGGGATCAAAGGGCAGCCATTGGCCCTGCGTAAGGATGCGACGATTCTGCGGGGGG
>NW_026596064.1:1178582-1192591 GCF_907164565.1 Psammomys obesus
GGGGGGGGGGGGTAGTGCGTAGGGCTGGAGAACTGTAACTAGCCGGGCTCTGCTGTTCCAAGTGGTGTTATCACATCTCCCAGGAGGCTTCCAGCCCCTCAGGAAGCTCGGTTCAGGAGCTTCAGAGGCAAGGAAGCTGAAGGATGTCCACCTACCACGCCCCCGGAACCCACCTGGACCTCCAAGCTCCCTGCTTTTCACTACTCCAGAGACCCCACTAAAACCTATCGATTTCTCCCTGCGGGATTCAAACTTCCCCAATCGTTCCTCCGTCCACCTGCACATCAGTGCGAAAACACATGACCCAGGTGTGACGAACACAAAGTTCCGTGTGCCAGCAGCGAAAAGGGCACCGGTGACAGGAGCGCTGGGCTCCCATCCCGGCTCTGCCACGGTTTGGCTACGCGTGGTGATGTCTCGTACGACCAGATACCGGTCCGGGGAAATAAACAAAAAAACCGAAGATAATGACTTACGTCGTAGGTATGGCAGTCAAGCCTCCAGTCCCGGGTTTGGGGGCTTCTCTCCGGCCAGCTCCGGCACCTCAGCCCTAGGGCGTTCCCACGCCAGCCCGGGCCTGGCGAGCCCAGGAGCCACGACCCACCCAGAGCGAACCCGGCTCCCCCTGGTGGCCGCGCCGAGAGTGGAGCCGGCCGCGACCGCCCATCACACCTCCCCTCCCGCCTTCTGACACCCGGGCCCCGACGCAGCCCGCGAGGTCGCCACCCAGCCGGGGGCCGGGGGCCGCACGAGATCGAGCCGAGACAGGCCCCACTACCCTCGCTACTCGTGGCTGCCCGCCACCCATCACGCCTCGGAGCCGAGGCGTGAGGCGGTGACAACCGCGGACGCTGCCTGGGAAAGCCGAGAGCCGTCACCTACCTGCACCCCAGCCTCCCCGCGGGAGAGCAGACCGCCCGGGCACGCTCGCCAACATCGGACCCGGAGCAAAACAAGCCTTTATAGCGGCATCGTCCCCCACACCGCGCAAGCGCGCTGCACAAAGCTTGCGCAAGACCGAAGGGAATCGTAGTCCCTCATCCGGCATCCTCTGGCGCCGCACAACGCAAAAGACTACGTTTCCCAGAAGCACCGCTGGCGCCCGGGATGGGGTGCAGGCTGCTTACCGTACCCTCGCGCATCTCGTGCTGCCCCATCCCTCTCCCGTTTATGTTACCGGGTCTGGAATCTTCTCTGTGGTCTTCAGTCCCGGGGGCTGAGCGGCAAGGCGGGATGGCCGGTGGCGCGGTATTCCCGGGCAATCCGAGGTTCAAAATCGAGGAACTTCTAAACATTTGCGTCCCGTTCCACGTGCCAGAAAACACTGTGAAGGTCACTGTAGCCTGCTTCTTATCCAGCCCCAACTCTTAGCTGTGCTGTCACTCAGCGGTTCACATTTGATTTGCTGGTGCATGGGTGCCCTGCGCTCTGCATGGATCTCCTCTCGCCCATCCATCACAGCTGCCTGGCTTCCAAGTAATAAAATGCCAGAATCACAATTTCCAAAGTGACAAGGGACTTTAAAATGATACACTAACTGTATATTTTATAAATGAAGTTAAGGCTCCTGGTGCATTGTTCTTTTATTTTTCTATTTTATGAGTTTTAGTATCATAATCTAAACACTCTGTTGAGTGCTTCCCTACCTTTAAAGGACCTGGGTCTTGTTTATAGCTATCCATTTAAGAGACTTAAAAAAAAAAAAAAAGACAAATGGTATGCCCATCTTCATACAACTCCCTAGTTAGCTTGTGGGAAGACTAAAGTCGTAAAGCTGGACTATTTGACAGGACGTATACATACAGAAGGAGTACTAGACCAGTTCTATAGGATCTAGGAGCTAGGGAGATGGTTCAGTGGCAAGAGTGCTTGGAGATCGAGAATGAATATACTCTGCACCCATGAGAAAAGCCGGGTGTAGCTGGGCTTTCATTTAACCCCAGAACTGTGTGGAGCAGAGACAGAGTATCGCTTATTAACTTGTTAACTCCCAGGCAAGCTACACATTTCCTGAGAGACCCTAGCTTAAGAGACTAAAGACAGACAGGAAAACAACAGTATGCCCAATGCTGGGTATGAATAGGCACTCACACTTGCACATATACACTGCCAGCACACACGTATACACACAACAAAACCTTGTAGTGTAGTAAGAGCATGGTATAGTGGCATACTTCCATCATCCTAGGACTTAGAGAGCAAAGGCAGAAGAACTGTGAATTTGAGCCAGCCCAGACTACACAGAAAATAAAAAGGCAGATGGGGCATTGTAGGGTGTAACTTAGTCCCATACCTGGAAAGGCAGAGGCATGTGGATCTGTGAGTTTCCAGTAGCCAGAGTTTAACATGGTGAGACACTGTCTGGAAACGGGGAGGGGGGTGGCTCTCGGAAACAGACTTTTTCGTAAATGTAAATTGGATGTGTGACAGAAACCTTTACAAGTCAGAAGGAAATGAAGCAAGTAGAAAATATTGGGACAAATGAAAAAATCCTCAATACCAGGTTTCACGCAGATCAGACATCTAAATGTGAAGAAAACACTAAAATTTAAAACTTTTGGAGGAAACGTGAAATGAACTTGAGAATAGGGGAGAACCTCTTATGATGGACAAAAGGGGAAGATGTGGGTAGGCATTGTGTGAGTGCCAAGGAAACATTAGGACTGGAGTTTGTTAGAGGAGGAGGGTCACTGCCTTTGAGGGATGTGTGTTATCCCTGGTCCTTTCCCTTCTGGAATGTTTCCAGCCATGATGCCCAGCCTTGGGCCAAGCCCACAGTTACAAAACCAGGCCACTGTGGACTAAAACCTGAGCCAAAATAAATATTTCCTCCTTTGAGTTGACATTATCTCAGGTATTTGTCACCATAACAAACAGCTGATTATTTTTCACTATTTTAAAATTAAGATATAAGCCAGGCAGTGGTGGTGCATGCGTTTAATTCCAACACTTGGGAGGCAGAGGTTAAGTGGATCTTGTGAGTTCAAGGCAAGCGCCAGACCATCCAGGGCTACCTAGCGAAACCCTGTCGAAAATATGAAATTAAAATTAAAATTCAATGTGTTAGGGTCTGGAATACACTGAAAGAACAACCCCCAGATTCAAGTATCCTATTGCATTTCTGTTACCGAGGTCCTGTTATGTAAGTTGAAATCAGGTATGGTGATACCTCCAGCTTGATTTTTTTTTTTTTCTCAGAATTGCTTTGGCTAATTTGGGTCTTTTGTTCTTCCAGGTGAAATTTTAGATTTTTGTTTTCTATTTCTGTGATGAATGGCATTGGAATTTTTAGTGAGAGTACATTGAGTGTACAGATTACTTTTAGTAAGATAGCCATTTTCACAGATTACCTCTTCACTCTTCGGATTCATGAACATGAGATTTTCTTTTTTTTCATCTTCAAGTGTCTTCTTTAATTCTCCCTTTAGTGTTTTGAAGTTTTCATTGTGGAGGTCTTTCACTTCTGGCTTCCACACACACAAATGGATGAGTGAGTATACACACTCAGGCACAAAGACACACACAAGGTCAAGAATAGGCACTACATAGGCTGGAGAAATGACTCAGAGGTCAAGAGCACTGGCTGCTCTTCCGAAGGTCCTGAGTTCAATTCCCAGAAACCATATGATGACTCACAACCATCTATAAATATAATGAGATCTGTTGCCCCCTTCTGGCACATATGCCTGCATTACAACCCAGCTTGCCAGCACATACCTACAATCCCAGCAGCCATGAGGCAAATGTAGGCAATTCTTTGAGTTCAAGGCCACCCAGGGCTACATAATGAGACCCTGTCTCAGGAGGGGAAAAAAAAAGCCATTTAATCAATTGAGGGTCTGAGAACTGCTACCTCTTCCTTAACCTGGTGCTGAAGGCGGAGAGGATTCTTGGGAAGCCTTTTAAGGGTAATACATTGGTTAATTCTGTCAGCTTGACCCCATGTTGTATCACCTGGGAAGAAAGTGTCACTTGAGGAATAGTTTAGATCAGGATCACGTTGGCCTGAGGGCATATCTGGGGAAGACAGCACCATTACATGGGCTGGGCCCCCACACTGAATATAAGTAAAGAAAGCGAGTTGAGGAGGCAGGCAGCAACAGTGCTTCAGTATCTCTCTGCTCATCACTGTCGACCTGTAGCCTTAGGTTCCTGCCCCCTGCCTCAACGTGCCAGAAATAATGGACTATACCCTGGAACTGTAAGCCACATAAACCCTTTTCCACCTAGGAAGGGTGTTGCTAAAGCACAGCAACAAAAGTGAAACTATACTAGCATCTTCAGAGGACAGGAAACTGGAAGAGGTTGGTTCTATGGGGGCTCTAACCTTCACTTCATCCTGCACCTGCTGCTTCAAGGTGGGGTAAGAAAAGAGCAAAAGCACCCAGACACAGGTCCCCTGGGAAAGTGTTGGCATGCTTTTTAAAAACTCTTTTATTTACATTTCTTCTCTTTCTCCCTACTCCACCCCAATCCCTTCTATCACCCCAACACCAGGTAGGAGAGAGAAAGGGTTAGTGGGAGAGGGGGTGCAGTTCTCTTAGCAGCTCCCTGCTGGTTAGGGTCATCAGGTCCCTTGGAGCCAGTCCAATCCTCATTTCAGGAGATCTCCAACTTCTTTTCTCACTGCAGCAACAGCAACCGGGAGCTGCAGGAAGGAAGCAGCAGCCTTGCTCTTTCTCAGAGCTCAACACTCTCTGGGCTCTGGCATTTATTCTCTCTCCAGAGTCTTCAGATTTAAACTGTCTGCAGCTGGCAAAGAGCACCTCTCAGAGCCACACAAGGCAAACAGTCTGCTGCTGTGGACCTTCTGAATCAGTCCCACATCCCACATCTGGGATTAAAACAAAAACATGTTTATATACACAGAAGGAAAGCAAGCCAGGCTGCTAGCCAGTGTCCCTGACAGTTAGCGGTTGGAGGTTCATCTCGGTCAAAATGGAAATTTATAACACAAGGCAGCTTTGCCCCTTGCAGTGGATTGAATAGGTATGGCCCCCATAGACTCATAGACTTGAATGCTTGGCCCATAGAAAGTGGCACCATTAGGAGGTTTGGCCCAGTTGGAGTAGGTGTGGCCTTGTTGGAGGAAGTGTGTCATTGGGGGCAGACTTTGAGATATCCTTGCCCTGTGTAACACAATCTCCTTCTGCTGCCTGTGGATCAAGATGTAGAACTCTCGGCTCCTTCTCCAGCACCATGTCTGGCTGCACGCTGCCATGCTTCCTGCCATGATGATAATGGACTAAACCTCTGACACTATAATCCAGCCCCAATTAAATGTTTTCCTTTATAAGAGTTGCCATGGTTACGGTGTCTCTTCATAGCAATAAAACCCTAACTAAGACAGCCCTCTTCCTAGGACCCTAACAATTAATTAGGACTTCTTTTAGCTACTTCTCACTCCTCATCACTCTCTGGCTTCTTTTCCTTCCCCAGGTCTCTTGCTTTCCAGAATATAATTCACCCTGTTTTCCTAAACATAAATCAATGGTAAGGAAAAAGGAAATTCTTCATTATATGCTCTCAAGATGTACCACACAAGATGGTACGAGACAATAGCTGGAGGAGGGGGGTGTTGGGGATGGGGTAGGTATTCTGCCACGGAAGAGAGAACCTTCCCAGGGGAAATTCCTGAAAGCATTTTTCTTTCACATCATAGAAAATACAATGAGGGATACTATGCGCTACACATAAGTAGACTCCACCAGAACAATTACCCCATAATTAGCTGTGTGTGCACCAGTCTGGGGAAAGAACGCCACCACAGTGGAGAATATAGCAAGTATACATGAAATTAAAAAAATTGAGTTTCTTCCCTAAAGTCCCATATATCCTTACCTGATTACTCCCCTTAGCAATGATTTGTGCCTACTTGCACCTTAATACCGTGAAGAGAAGAAATATGGTTTGGTTGCAAAATTTGTCTCTGACAGCACCAAGATAGTTCAAGGACGTTCGGCGCAAGTGGAGAGGCTTGAATTGAGGTTGAAAACATTGCAGGACACTTAGCTGCCTTTGCAGACACACTTGTGAAAATCTGGGAAAATCTGGCCTGGGACAGACTTAAGAATTGAAGGCAAATTTTTAACTCAGCTCACATCAAGACTCAGTTCACCTTCAGCCCCTCCAACCCTCTCTGGCGTCACCCTCATCCCACCCCCAATCACAGACTTTCACCAGGAATATAGAGCTGCTGTGCTTTTTCCAACACACCTCTCACTTGCTCCCTTTCTGTGCAGTAACACTCCCCAGATCTGGCACCCCTTTTGCTCTCTACAGGGAGATGGTGCCACATTCACCATTAGTTTTCAGGCTGAGGCCCAGCATGGGGTGAATCCTGGGACATTTGACCAAACACCCATGCCACCCAAGTAGGGACTACACCATCCCATTCACACCAGCATCTCCCTTGCTGTCTGTTCCCTGAATGTGGTACGTCCTGAACCAACACTGCTAGGGTGAGGCACACTGCTCAGTAAGGAAAACACAGGAGATCCCATTTCAAACCATCAAGATGGCTACTGTTTGGGCTGGAGAGACAGCTTGCTTGTTAAGAGCACCAGGTGTTCTTCCAGAGGACCTGGGATCGATTCCCAGCACCCACATAGCAGACCACAGCTGTCTGTAACTCCAGTTCCAGGGGACCCAACACTGTTGTACAGGCATACATAAGGAACATAAGGTAAATAAAATAATTGCTTTTTTAAGATGGCTACTATTTAAAGAAACCAAGGCCGGGTGTGGCAGTGAACACCTACAATCCCAGCAGAGCAGGGAGACTGTGTGCTGAAGAGCGTCTGGGTCATGTGATCCTGTTTCAAATAGGGGGGGAAACCCTACAAGTATTGATGAGGATGCAGAGAAGTTGGTAGAAATGGAAAGTGTTGTGGATATAAACATGGTTTTGTTTTAACCCCAGGTGTGGCACGGGGAACTGATTCCAACAGCCCACAGCAGCAAACTACTTGCCGCATGCAGGCTCTGAGAAGAGCTCTTTGCCAGCTGCACACGGTTTAAATCTGAGGACTCTGGAGAGAGAATAAATGCCAGAGCCCAAAGAGTGTTGGAGAGTTCCAAGAATGAACAAGGCTGCTCCACCCCTTTGCTGCTCCTGGTTGCTGTTGATACAATGAGACAGGAAAATGGAGACCTGGACTGGCCTGGACTGGCTCCAAGTGAGAGACCAGAAGATTAAAAATCAGCAGTTATTATTAAAGTTTAAGGCCTGAACTAAGGCTAGCTGGGTGAAGTCCAAATGCCCTGAGGGGAAGAACCCGCCTTACTGGATTCTTTCCCCCACGCACTATAGATAGTAGTTGCTAGGAAACTGGCCCATCCTCCTAGGGAGGAACACCAGATCATTAATGGTTTGGGGACCTTCCTATAGCCAATCAATTCAAAATGCAGCATTTTGACCAATAGATACTTGCCAGGCAGGAATCACCCCTGCCTCGGCATGCTGGGATGGACCAGAATCTTTAAATGACTCAACTAACCTGACCTGGGGCTCTCAGCCCCTCACCACTGGTGAGGGGCGTGAGCCCAAGCTGCAGCTTGTAATGATTTATAATAAAAAGAACCTCATGTATTGACAGTGGAATCTATTTATTCCTGGTCTTTTGGGGTTCGAGAACTGGGCAGAACACAAAGAAACCAAAAACCCTAACCAGCAGGAAGCACCTAAGAGAACTGTGCTGCCTCCTCTCCCCCTAACCCTCTCCTACCTAGTATTGGGGTGTTAAAAGGGATTGGGGTAGAACAGAGAGGAGATATAAGAAATGTAAATTTGAAAAAAATTAAAAAATATGCCAACAAATGGCACCCAGACATCAGGCTTAAAATATGGGTAATGCCATAGAGGAAACAGCAGGGCACAAACAGATGAATACACCCTTTCCAGATATGAGCATAAGGTTTACTGCAGTTACTACCGCCAGTTTCATTCCACTTTACTCCCAGAGAGGATGGATACTCTGGTTCTGCCTCATCATCTACCTGCATTTCTCAAGTTTAGAATGGTTGAACAGTTAGAAAGGATTGGAGAGTTGGTAATTCGACTAGAAAATTTGTGGATAGAGGTTGAAACGCTTGGAAAGCAAAAAGCATCATTGATAAAGGGAGAACACCGAGTAACTAAGCTCTGGAATTCTCCACAGTTGCCGCCCAGCCTTGCTCTAAATACTTTCTAAGTCAAGTTCCCACAGCCTCTGGGCAGGGTGGGGAGCTGGGAGGAGCAGAAGGCTATACAGGCTGAAAGGGTTAAAAAAAAAAAAAAAAAAAAAAGGTCATTTCAAGGAAAAAAGGTTAATCTTGAATAAACTGAGCTGCCGGAGGAACAGCCTCAGATTTACGAGATTATCACAATTAGCTTTCCCAGTAACGACCTACAGTTTTAGATATCGAAATGCTCAATGCAGCCTGAGAGCTTTAAATGGCTGGTGCATTAACTCTGAAAAACATGGCACATTCTGCCAGAAAAGCTAATGAGCCATTTCTGGCAGTACTGGGTTCTCTGCAAGAATGTTTAGGTGACTTCTGGCCGTTAGGAACCTAGCTCGAGGCTCAACAGCAACAAGTACAAGCTGATCTAGACCAAGAGCAGCTGAGAGTCATCAGATTATAAAATAAATTATTGACCCAAAAAGGGTTTGGTTTCTTGAACATCTTTTTTGAAAAAAAGCAACAGCAAGTTTCATTTATATTAAAAGAAAAGCCTTTAAAAAAAAAAAAAAAATAGAAGTGGGGGAATGTTGTGGATATAAACATGTTTCTGTTTTAGTCCCAGGTATGGGACTGATTCAGTAGGTCCACAGCAGCAGACTGTTTGCCTCATGGGGCCTCTGAGAAGAGCTCTTTGCCAGCTTGCAGAGTGTGGAGCTCTGAGAAGGAACAAGGCTGCTCCTGCTTTCACCCTGTGGCTCCCTGTTGCCCTGTTGCTGTTGTTTCAGGGAGACACGAAGTTGGAGATCTCCTGAAATGATGATTGGCTGGCTCCAAGGAAGCCGACAACACTAACCAGCAGGAAGCAACTAAGAGAACTGTACCCCCTCTCCCACTAACCCTTTCTCTCTACTACCTGGTGTTGGGGTGTTAGAAGAGATTGGGGTGAAGTAGGGAGAAAGAGATAGAAGAAATGTAAATAAACGTTTTTTTAAAGTACGCCAACAAATATCTGCAAGGCAAGCACCAAACTCCACTGGCCACCCCCACGAATTGATGACCACACCCTCCTAGCATCTATTCTGGGTTGCAGCCTTTGCTGCAGACCGAGAGACTTTAGCAGGATTAGACTCTTTCAATACCCTGAGAACAGAAAAGGCGTGTGTTTCCCTCTGATTCCTTAACCCAAACTAGGGAACCCTAAAAGACTTCTGATTTTCCTTTTTTTTTTTTTTTTTTTTTTTAATTACTCTGCAAAATGTTTTTTGTGCCTATGTTTGCTAGTGGCCAGAGCTCTCTTTTGGCCCATCGTGGGTATCTTTTCAGACAGTGACTTGCTCCTGCTCTCAGGTTGCAACGACCTCCCTCAGGGTCTTGGGTTCAAACTCCACATTGGGCACCATTTGTTGTTGTACTTTTAAAAAAGCTTTTATTTTCACTTATTATATCTCTTTCTTCTACTCCACCTAATCCCTTCCAACATTCTAACACCAGGGAAGAGAGAGAAAAGGTTTGTGAAAGAGGAGGCACAGTTCTCTCTCTTAGCTGCTTCCTTCTGATTAGGGTGGTTGGGTTCCTTGGAGCCATTCCAATCCTCATTTCAGGAGATCTCCAACTTCTTGTCTCACTGCAGCAACAGCAACCAGGACCTGCAGAGGGGGAAGCAGCAGCAGCCTTGCTCATTCTAGGATTTCTCCATACTCTCTAGGCTCTGGCATTTACTCTCTCTCCGAAGTCCTCAGATTTAAACTGTCTGCAGCTGGCAAAGAGCTCCTCTCAGAGCCCGAGTGAGACAAATAGTTTGCTGCTGTGGACAATCTGAATCAGTCCCACATTCTACAGTCCACACCTTGGTAAAGCTCACTAGGACACGTACCTACGTTAGACAAGTTCAGACAGTAAGACCAACAAAGAAACAGAACCTTTCTGACAGTTCTGCTTGTTGAGGATTAAAAAGCTGGAACACAAGAAGACAATGCCATAAACTGAGGTTCTGAACACTGATACTATATCTAGGTGGCCCAGTCGTCTGTAACTGTCAACTTGACGTGGCCTAAAATCACCTGGAAAAAACTCTTGAGTAATTGCCTTTATCAGGTTGGTCTGTTGGCCCTGTCTGTGGGGGACTTGATTATTAATGCAGCAGGGTCCAGCCCAATGTGAGTGTCCATTCCTGGGAGAGTGGCCCTGGGCCGTATGAAGAAGTTAGTGAGAAAGCCAACAAGCAGTGCTCCTCCCAGATTCCTGCCTTCGGCTTCCTGCCTGCAAGTTCAGCTCCAAGGTCTCCCAGTGAGTGGGTTGTAACTTGTGAAAGCCAAATAAGACCACGTTGCTTTGGTTGTAGTATTTGTCACATCAGCAGATCAAACCATAGCACAAGCTCAAAGACTCCCCTGAGAACACCGAGGGAGGAGCAGAATCAAGACTCTGTTGGTGACGTTTCAGTAATGTCACCAGAGGGTACTAAAAAGGGATGGCCTGAGTGAAGGGGAGTATGGAACTGCACACAAGATTAAAAAGAGACCCCCCCCTCCACGTTTCTCTCATGCCATGATTCCTCTAGAATCTTGTACAATCCATTTCTAAGCTCAGATGAATAAGGCTACATCCGTATGACATCCAAGAATCTATAGGTTCTCATCATCGAGGGGCTATATTAGGACTAAAAAGAATCAAGAGAGAAATCACAGCTGTAAAGAAGAGCACTGTGCAGCCGTTTGGGTCTAAGATTTGATTTAGAAAAGAGCAGAGTTTTGGGGCTGGTAAGATGGCTTAGAGGGTGTGGTGGTATACATGAGAGTAGTTCCCAGAGGCTCACACATTCCCATACTCCCCAGTTTGTAATGGAAGTTTTAGTTTCTTAAAAAAACAAAACAAAAAAAAAAAAAAAAAACAACTCATTTATGGGGCTGGAGAGAGGGCTCAGAGGTTAAGAACACTAAGTTCTTAAGAACACTGAGGTTAAGTCTTAAGTTCAATTCCCAGCAACCACTTGGTGGCTCAAAACAATCTATAGTGAGATCTGTATAATGAGATCTGGTGCCCTCTTCTGATACACAGGCACACATGCAGGCAGAATGCTGTATCAATAATAAATAAATTTAAAAAAAAAAAAACAGAATGGGATTTGAAAAAAAAAAAACTATGTTTTTGTTTTAATTCTAAATGTAGGGGTTTGGTTTGGGCTTTAGTTTGTCCACAGCTGATAAATGCCTCCTGTAAGGTGTGGTCTTTGCTAGCTGCTAAAGGCCCGCCTCACAGTGTAGCATGAAGAGGGGCGTGGCCTAGGACTCAGGGATATAATTACAAGAGCTCAGAGAACGGTGTGGTGGCTTAGAGGCGATATCTGGAGATAAGCGTTTCGATGCAGAGACTTAGAGGAGACTGCTTGCTGTGTTTGCTGTTGGAGATTGGCATAGCCACCCCAAAAGAACCCATCAATCCTAAACAATGGGAGAAGCAAAGGGGATTGTGCTCCTTCTCCCCACTAACCTCTCTCTCAACTAGGGAGGATGGGAGAATGGGTTGGTGGAAGGGAAGGTAGAGGCTTAAATAACCTACATAACTTCGGCCTCCTGCTTGCAGAACAGATGTGAGCCCTCAGCTGTTCCGACTGCTATGCCTTTGTTCTGCCATCATGGGCTCTAACCCTCTAAAGCCTTAAGTCCCAAATCAAATACTTTATAAGTTTCCTCAACCATTGTGTTTTGTCACTGCTATAGAAAAGTAAATAATACAGACGGTAAAATTATTTGCTACCAGACCCAAGGATCAACTTGAGTTTAATCTTCAGGAGCCACATGGTGAAAGAGAGCTGACCTTTGCAAGTTGTTCTCATCTCCACATGAGTAGTAGGGCACTTGGGTGTGTCTGCAAGTGTGCATGCATGCACACAAATAAATACAATAACTATGTTTTTTTTTTTTTAAAGAACAGTTTATTTTGTATCGTTTACAGTGCTTCAGAAATTGGTGGGAAGTAGAGGAGAGAATTCAGGTGAGAGAGACAGAAACCGAACATGGGATGACCTGAGAAAGGCCAGATCTGACAGGGAATAAATGGGTCTTCTGGCTTTCATCAGTCAAGACTGCATCAAGTATAGACAGCTGATTCTGTTGGCATCTGCCTCCTGGAGGATCTTGTCATTTCACTTTGATGAGTAGAAATAGGTATGCACTTCCCCTGGTGCTTTCACCTACTCAGGATGCTCCCTAAAATAGAATCAGCAGACAGTTTTCTGTGAAAAGCCAGAGTGTTGAGAACCTCTGTTAAGGACCCAGAAATTGATGCTAAGGCATCCAAGCAAGGCCTCGGGAGCACCTGAGGAGTTGTTGGGATCTCCCTTGCAGTAGAGAACATGGCACTGGGCATGAGGAAAATGTTCTGCAATCTTTCAAATACACCACAGAAGCTCACTGGAACAAGAGAGAATGGGTGTTTCCATTCTTTCTGGGATAAAAGGTGTTTCCAGCACCCCTTCAGCATGTTCTTTTCAGGAACGATCGTGACTGTGGTCACCAACATCCCTTTCTGTGCACTCAGAGGCCACAGTTATGATCTTCTCTGAAGAGTCAAAGCTGGCATCTTCAACCGGAATGCAAGCTCCAGGGGGAAGGGATAACATTTTTCACTGATAAACCTCCAATTCTAGAACAATACCTAGTACTAGCTGCAGAACCTGTCGTTCCTCAAGTGCTATGGGGCTTTTAAAAAGCAGGACTTTTTATGTTTATTTCTATGAGGATGTAAAAGTTATATTTAAAAAATAGTCTTAGGTACTACAATGGTTTGAACAAGAATGGTCCCCATAGTCTCACAGAGAGTGTCACTATGCGCAGGTGTGGCTTTGTTGAAGGAAGTGTGTCACTGATGGTAAACTTTGAGGTTTCAAATGCTCGAGCAGGGCCCAGTGTCTCTCTCTTCCTGCTGCCTGCTGATCTGTGTATAGAACTCTCAGCTCCTTCTCCAGCGCCATGCTTCCCACCATGACAATAATGCACTAAACCTCTGAAACTGTAAGCCAGCTCCAATTAAACGCTTTCCTTTGTAAGAGTTTCTGTGGTGATGGTGCCTTCACAGCAATAGAACAAGAACCAAGACAAGTACATAACAATTTCAAATCCGCCAAAACACAAAACATCTGTCTCCATCCACTTTCCCTCCCCAATGTCTTGACTGTCTACCTACAAAATCACTAGATATTAGACCTTTAAAGGATAAGCCAAGGCCAGGCCCACCTGGCACAGGCCTGTAATTCTGGCACTCAGGAGGCAGAGGCAGGCAGATTTCTGTGAGTTCAAGGCCAGCCTAGTCTACAACGTGAGTCCAGGACAGACAAGGCTAAACAGAAAAAACCTGTCTCAAGGGGAAAAAAAAAAAGGATAACCAAGCAGAAACAAAGTGTGAAATGTGTGTGGTTCCTTGGGACTTGCCCCTAGTCTTTCTAAGAGGAGACTGGAATAAAAGGTTCAGTTAAGAAAGTGGGCACAGGGTGGGAGAGAGGGCTCAGAGGTTAAGAGCAAGAGCACTGGCTGCTCTTCCAGAGGTCCTGAGTTCAGTTCCCAGCAACCACATGGTGGCTCACAACTATCTATCATCATATCTGGTGCCCTCCTCTGCTAGTTAGGCAGAGTATTGTATACAAATAACAATCAATAAAGTGGGCACAGGGGGCTGGAGAGATGGCTCAGTGGTTGAGAGCACTGGCTGCTCTTCTAGAGGTCCTGGGTTCAATTCCCAGCAACCATGTGGCAGTTCACAATGGTCTATACAAAACACTCATACATATTAATAAGTCTTGGAAGGAAGGAAGGAAGGAAGGAAGGAAGGAAGGAAGGAAGGAAGGA